>NW_010391955.1:7416-22644 GCF_000710305.1 Buceros rhinoceros silvestris | reverse complement strand
TGAAAGAGCGTTTGTCTAGGAGGTGGAAACAGAACTGAAAAGCCATTTGATACTGGAGTTTCCAGGCTGCCGCGGCAGTCCCGACTCCAGAAATGCTCGCTCCACACCACACGACATTGCATCACGCAGATACTCACCCCTTTTGATTTTACACGGAGCACGCCAGCACGGATCGTTCCTCAACTCTGTTGTCAAGGACTGCCAATGCTTTAGTTAAGGGGAGCCTTAAATAATATTGTGAAATTAATTTGCTCACACACACAGAATCCTTAGGCTTGTCAGACCTGTGAACTCGCACTGTTCCCACACGAGCTCCCTCCAAGGAGGAAGCCCAGACCACCAGCGAGTTAACTCTGAGCTCAGCGCCACGGCGTAACACTTCAGAGAGACTTTCTGAATTGCACGGTGGCGCCAAGTCCCAGCTATCATGCGTAGGACACGTGCTGACGCTGGGCATGACAACACAACTTCACCCCGCCTGTAGTCAAGCAAAACCCCGCTGTAGCTGTGCAACTGCACGACAAGCGTACGCCTGGAACAGCAGCGCTGGCTCTGCAGCTACGGCTCAGTTCCTCTTGGAGGATGCTAACTTGTGATTTATGGGCAGTAACGGCATCTAGACGCGGTATTTAAATCTCTCGCAGGAGCTGTTAAAAGCGTGACCAACGTTGCCGTGGTAGCAGACAGACTATATTTAGTGAACGAACTCCCAAGTACTCTGCGGTGGCATTAGTTAAGCATTCCACTCCATTTATAATACTCAAACAACTTTGATTTGTAGAGAACCATCACCACCTAGAGCACGGGTACCCGGAGGAGCTCACCTTCTGCTGTGGAGCCTCCAGGAAGCTCCAAGTGGGAGTGCTGGCGCAACCAGTTAACATGTTGCTCTGCAGGTCGCTCTGAGACCTGAAGAGTGTCCTAACACTCCCACTTGCTTCATTCTTTTGTTTGAGCTCAAGAAATCTTCTCAATGGCCAGGTGCACGTTACACACACACACAAATAAAAACACAGCCCTAAGGCGCCTTCTAAAAGCATCTGCTTTTGCTCCTCGAACAGCCACCGTACAACGAATCTTGTTCAGAAGTCTTTTATTTGGATGACAGCAGTTAGTACCACGGCTCAGTAGGCCAAACCCAGGCAGAGAACACAGAATCAACGTCACAAGGCAACAACAAGGACTAGTACTGTAGCGTACAAACCATTTCACCGCGTTATCAAGTAGAAATACCTTCCAACCATGCATAAAAAGTCTATGCTTAATCTTCCAGAGCTCCAGGTAATACCAGATTCCTAAATATACAAAAAATACATTTAACTTATAATAATCTTAGTGAATTGGACTTATAAAATTAGTTTTGTTCTTCACAACATAGAAAAAAATACAAAAATGACTATATATAGTTTTCACCCAAATTTCACTGACATAAATATACATCAAAATGTAAGATTTGATGTATACCCATGAAAATTTTAAGCTGAAAGTTAAGTTTTAAAGTGACACTGCTGATCGGTCCACACGAATGTGGAATATCTTTCTACCCATAAATACTAAAAAAACCTTGGCTAGAAACATCACATTGTGAGAACGGACAGTTTACCTGCACCGTCACCTGCACCTTGCTGTGACTTACATCATGAACATCTCTACAGTTCCAGTTGTGAAGCAGACCGTGGGAAGAACGGGGGGCTTTGGGAGGTACGACTCGCTCGTCACAGCCGGCGTGGAAGAACACCAAGTACCGCCTTCGGAAGCAGCGCCCGCCTCCCCGCGTGCCCGCTGCACGAGCGTGGTGCCGCTGACCCAACACACGCAAGCCCAGCAAACGGTCTGTGGCAGCCTAGCTTTGGGACAGAGTAGGAACTAAAGCTTGCTTTAGAAAGTTCACATCAACGGCGTGATAACTGCAGCCAGAGGGGAGGGGAGATGGGTTCTTCTTTTCCGAGGAGGAGAAAACCCAGCATTAGGGAAACGCAGACAGCTCCAGGGCACGGCCCTGCACTTCTCACTCCAGATCACCTCCCAGTGGTTTCCACGGAGGCTGAACTACTAGAACCAGCGCTGGGAGCTGAGGGGTTCACGTTTGTGAACGCAACTGCACGCTCATCCTTCACAAGGGGATCTTAAAACCAACCTTGCTGATGGCATTTCTGAACGGCCAAAGCAAGGTCTTTTGAAAAAGACACTGCAGTTTTCTCTCTCTGTGTGGTGAGGCAGTATTCTCAATGAAAGGAAACCTTCCCTACCCAAGCTTACTCAGTAAAAACACTGGTGGTAGAAGCTTTCTCCCTGCTGGCAGCTCTCTGCTCTTCTGTAGCGCCACTGCCAACACAGACCCGTTCCACGCGTTCCTCACCAACAGAGCTATGGGTTTGCTTCATACAGGAATATTACACAGCCATTTCTTCTTCCAAGCGGGACCAACAAATGTGAAACCAAGCACTGTATTTGGGCACAGAAATCCAATCAAGAAAAGTTCAGGAAGGGAGCAGGGACAACATCCAGTAACCCGAGCACCTCAGGAAATCAGATCTTCCAGGTGACAGACGTCCTAACTCCTCTGATAGCAAGAGTAAGCCAAGAGAGGTGTTTTGTGCAGAGGGGGAAGTTTACACTGCTGAACAATGGGCTCAGGATAATGCAACGCTTCCAGATCGCTACAGCAAAGCACTGCGTAACCTAATGGAGAAAGGAATTTAAATTGTTCGATCTCTGAATGCAAAACCACTTGGAGGTTGTGTATGGCCACGACGTTCTTGATTAAGGCCAGCAACTGCCTCCAAAAGGTTTAAAACAGAAGCCAAGATCATTCTTCTCCCTTAGCTGCTCCCTGATTACACCGGTCCTGTTTGTGCGGAGCAGGAAAGGTGGTGTATGTGTTACTGAGCACTAGGAAAAGTCAGTCACACTTTTGTGATGGAGCCAAAAGGAAATTACTGAAAAAAACGATTTTTAATTTTTTTTTTTTTTAAATATAGCTCTGACAAACATGTATTACACAATTATTGTAAACCCATCTCTCCTCACGTGCTAGGGCAGAGAGCCTGTGTGTGCCCTCAGCACTCACTGGCTATGCTCCGGGAGAGCTGCTCTGCGTCAGGCACAAGTGACTGGGACGCAGACAGGGCCACGTCCAGGGGAGGTCCTGGCAGGCACAGGACAGGACTCATGTTGCAGGGACTGCAGGGGTGGTCACACACCATTTATGCGCTAAAACACGGTGTTACAAGATGGAAGCCAGAGAAGCCCTTGTGTTGTCATCTAGAGGCTCTGGCTGGGTGAGGACAGGACTGCTGGGCTGTCACTGCCCTACAGAGAAGAGGCCATGCACTACCTTTCCTCTTGCCTTCGCTGGGCTCTGTTCGCTGCCCTCCTGCCTTTGTCCCTTCCATTCCCCACGCCCCGTCCCCAGCCAACAGCCTGTTTGTAACTTGGGGCGCTACTCACACAGCATCAGTGCCTTCTGCCTCACCACAACATTCTCCCAGTTCTTGCCTTTTGTTCTACTTTCCCAAGAGGAGGCGCAGCCTGAGAACCCAGGGAAAGCACCTTGGAAAGTTCACCTTTCTACTGTCTTCTGTTCTCTCCAGAGAACAGATGAGGGAAGGCTTGCCCGTTCTGCACAAGCAGCAGGTGGCACGGGAGATCATCTGCTTCCAAAGGAGCTTATGACTTTTAGCAACATTTTGGCAGCTGAGTGCCTGGAGCTGCCTGCTTGGATGTGCCAGAGTGATACACAATAGTCACTTGGCAAAAGGCAGGCTGAGGAACAAGGCCCTCAGCTGATTCCAAAGGAGACCCAATAGTCCTCAACGCTCGAAGGGAAGTGCCACTGAGATTCTGGACAATGATTAGAGATGAAGAAGTAAAAAAGGGTGAACGGCACCTCCTTCTGGGTGACCCGCCTCCTTATACTATCTAGATTCATTACTGATGTCACTAGAAATACTATAGTTACCATTATTTGGGTTTTTAATAGTTAAAAAAGCATCCAGGGAAGCAGTACTTAGAGGAGTTTTAATGTTTCAGATAAGCATTATAGCCTCTGAATGAGCATCAGCATTGGAGTAACCAGCTTAAAGAGGATCTTCAGAGAACGCGCCCTGGTCAGACACCCTACTGTCTGAATGCCCAAGGAACCACCCACCCCTCATTTCCCATCACTGTTCCTGCTCTTGTCCCCATCACCTTTTCAATACACAACCCACCTTTCCAAATTCAAACACTTGGCTTGGATTACATTCTCCACTGGAGCCTCTGACAAAAATCATTCCAGAGCATATTGTTTGCTTTCACAGCAATACACAGTTTCTGGCATGCAGTCAAGCACAAAAAAAAAAAAAAAAAAAGGTAATATAATCCCGATTCAGGCATTTAGTGGGTACAGCTTCATCGCTCATACTGCAACCTTCGGGCACTCTGTAACCAATGAAAATCACTTCGCACATCATTTAAGGAAAAGGCTAACTGCCAAGCCATATAAAGTTTTAAAGTTTTCCGAAGCACTGCAAGCTGAAAATTACTTCCATGTTTTACATTGTGGAGTTTCAGTGAAATCAGATTTATTGGTTATTCTTGCTAAACTATCGGTCTTTTACCTCTGACTTATTTTATCTTGGTATATTCTCTACAAATGTGCTGGGTGTTGAAAATCTGCAGCATTTTGATGTTTGAACAGTTCTGGAAAAGAGCTGGAATCACTCCGACTTCTTGTGTTCTTCCGTGTGAGAGAGGATCTTTCGCCTCTGATGCAGCATATGAAAGTACAGCTGAGGAAAGACTGCGGAGGAAAGAGACTCAAGTGAATCACGTGGGAACAGAGGCTCACCCGTCAGTGCCAGACGCACAGTCACACGCTCAGAGCCACCCGTGCTCTATCGATAAAGAAAACGTGCTTCTCTGCTTTCTGCCCAAGTCGTCTAGTCCCTTTTGCTCTTTCCAAAGAGTAAGTGACGCTGTCCTTCGCCCTCAGGTGCTATTCATTTGCAGCTAGAGCATGCAAAATGCCTTACTGAACTCTGCACGTACAGGCGGGACGATGCCAGTTTCCTGAGCTCCACACACACAACAGAAAGAAGATACACTGCAGGGTGGAAAAAGTTTTTCCCAAAGAATCAAATTTCCAGATTTAATTTCTCGTAATCCTTGTGTCACTTTTTCAGGGTCTAAGGAACTTGATACCAACGGGTGCCTCTTTCACCTCTTCTCTCTTCATCCTCCAGCAAAGCTTTTTCTCTTCCTATTTCCAAGACTACATGACACAGCATGTTTGCAGAACAACCAACGGCGGGGGGGGGCGGGGGCCGCGGGATGAAGAACAGACATACATAAAGAGCAAAAGCTAGAGTTGCCATGGGACACCACACCTCTGTGAACCATATGAGAATTAAACAAGGCCGGCGTCAGCCTGAATTACGTGTTACACATGGACAGTGTTTGTCATAACAAAGGCCAAAGGCTACTTAATTTGTGCACCGATTTATTTTTTCCAGGTCAACATTTTTTCTTTTGGCTTTCTTGACCCTGTATTTCATTTCCCAATTGCTCCTTCCCTATCCTAGTTCACTCCACCACTGCTCAGGGGTGAATACCGCTGTCCAGAGACAGAACGGAATACAGAGCCGTAGCCTAAGAAATGAGGATCCATTATCTGCAAAGAATTTAATGACATTTTCTCTAGCAAGATGTCAATTTTGACATATGAGTACTACATTAGAGATTTAAAGCGAGGTAAATAGTGGGATGCAACTTTCATCAGAACATAAGACCGTCAATTTTTAGCACCAGTTTCCAAAGCTTCCTTTCCTTGTGATACCAAACTTCCAGACTCTCCAGTGGGTTCAGAAGGCACAGGTACCTCCTGCACAGGTAGCGTTTATGAATTAACAACCATGGTGTTATTACTAATTAATAAACGATGGTGTACTCCATGACGGTGTACTGCAACGAACAATGTCGGGAACACCTCCATGGGAAAAGGCACGTACGGCTGCTTGAGTCGAAGCACCTGGTTCTCAGAGTTAAGGTACCAACTTGCAGCAGTAATAAAAACAATAATACATTTTAAAGAGGAGACTGCGTTCCAGTTACGTGTCCACCAGATGCTAACGGGTGGCAGAAAACACCTCACTTCAGGAGCAGCAGTTTTAATGGGGGAAGCAGGCTATGACTGTTAGCTGGGTTCAAAGCGGGTTCCCTCCCACACGGGCTGTCAGTCGGGGTCCAGCTACTGCACGAGAAGTAATTAACACCCGTGGCTATTGTGACTAAAACTAAAGATAATGTTTTGCCCGCCTGGAGTTAGTAACACATTTATGGAGAGAAGTGAGAAGTGAAGCACGAGAAGTGTTTTTGTAACAACAGCTGGAGAAAGATGACAACCCGTGACGTCAGAACGACAAGGTGGTTCTCTGGCAGTGTATATGCCTTTGTAGAGACAGGCACACCACTGGCATCTCCAGCTCGGCACGTGGTTTATCGTGCCGCACAAACAACAAGGGCCCTATGAAGACAGCTGCAAAGAGAGCTAACAGCAGCGCCAGGATCACAGAGTTGTTCTGCATGTCAGGCTTTGGTTGGGCATTTAACTTTGCTAAAGGCTCCCATGTTCCTACTCCCCATTTAAAAGCAGGAAAGCCAAATCGTCATTCCACCCACAGAAACATCAACCAGAGATTGTGTCAGTCCGATCCAAGAGAAATGGCTCCCTACCCACTAAAGCAAAAGCAATACTCTTATTCCCGATAAGGCACTGAATTTTATGAAGCTGTTTTGAACCTTGTTCTCCTAAAAGCCTGTAAGTGGGGGGAAAAAACACGAAGACTTCAAAATTTGCCAAGTACCACCACAGTTATTTTATATGCCAAGTGTAAGAAAAATCACGTATTATTGTTCTGCAGGTGCAGGTGGAAACTGCAGTTTTAACTCGGACTTTTTTCTTTAGATGATTTTCAACATCAATTTTGCCAAATTAGTTAGTTTTATGTACATCAACCCCACAAGTATTAGCTTCTCCTGTTACAGTTTATAACCTTAACCAAACCCACCAAACTCGTACTTACTTGGAATGTAAGAGATCATAACCAGGATCAGGAATGTGTAGTAGTCAAAAGAAAAGTTGTACTTGTTGGGTAAACTAATGGAGTACAAGCCCGACTGCCTGACGAAGGGCAGTGCAGCATATATTGTGAGTAATTCGCCTGAGACTCCCATGGGGTACAGTACTATGAACAGCGTGTACCTACAACAAAACATTTACAGAAAGGATTACAAGTTGTGGCAAACTCTGACCAAGTATGTGTGAGCTGCTGTAACGGATATTCAGAGTTTCAGTTCTCAGTATCCCTTTCCCTCCGCTCTCACTGGATTAGAGCACGGCAAGGTATGAACGTTACTGCAAGGTAGGTATGCAAAGCAGCAGCTTGAGTTATTTGAAGGTCACCTTCCAGAACCTCAGATCTACCCTGAAAGCTATCCCCTCTATTCTCCACGACACGTATCCCTGTCCAGCGTGTGCTCCAAGGCCATGGTTTCTATGACGGCACCTACCTGGCCCACTTGATGAGGTAAGGGAGATGGTTTAACAAGCTAAACGTATAAAAAGAGTAACGGATGATCTCGGTGATCGTCCAGGCCACCACGAACAGCAGGACGCTATCTTCCGTTTGTACCTGCAAGAAATGAAAGTGCTCAGTGTGAATTCCAGCGGTGCTATTACTGACCGGACCCACGAAAACCTCAAAGACACCAGTTCCCACGGCTTGCTTTGTTACATCATTTTAGAGAGCAGACTCCAAGAGTGAGCTTAAAAGCAACATTAGTAACAACAGTCAAAACCCTTCTTATCATGCTCTACATTTTTCTAGCTGCATAAGAGCAGCTCTGCTTGCTTGGGTAAGTTCAGATGCCCCTCTCTGTGTGAGGTAACTCAGCCCAAGGAATGCCCGCAACGCTGAGACCAGCTCCTAACTCTTCCCATTCCTGTGTCGTAGCTGCTTCTCTTGCCGTCCTAGCCTGCCTCCTCCTGCAGCAAGCAGAAAGGAGGCTAACATCCCAGGCTGACACCTGAGACCTGCTTTAAGCTTTACATCCTGACCCTAGTTCATGCTACTTCTGAGCAGAAGCACTGCTGTGCTCTCTCTGCAGATGAGAAACCAGGTCCTAATCCTGAGCAGCAGCAGCAGCCAAACAGCTGACACCAGGACAGGGGCTGGCAGCAGAGAAGCTCCAGTTGTCTCACCTCGGGTAGGCTTGACAACTACCTGCTTCACAGTTCCTTGCTCCTTCTTCTGCTTATGGTATCCAGCACAGTTCCTCTGATGTTACACCCAAATTATACTGTTTCACTGCTTTACACCTCTTAGAGCTTTTACTTCAGACACACATCCCTGAATCAGCTTTTACTCCTTTCCTGTTTTGAAGGTTCATCTTCAAAGCATGTCTTCATAGGGGAATTACTAGACTTGGGAGCATAATTATGAGGTTTAAGTTTCAGATGGAGTAACAGTGATGAAGTAGTACACGGGGTCACACACCCACACTATAAACTTGAGAGAGCACAAACATGATTTTTATGCAGCCCTCCCCCTCCTTCCCTCCCCTTCGACAGAATTCTCAGCTGTATGAATACCTTGAGCCCAAATTCAGCGGACCGTGGGAACAAAGAGCTCAACCACAGGGGCCCACATTTTCTTTTATCTTCCAGCTCTTGAGAAAAGGGAAAAGGAAGTGAGGAGGTGTGGGTGGTACACTCTATTCATCTTGGGCAAAGTACATGTACAAACCAAAAAAGGAACCAGAAAATACATGGGCAACCAGAAACCTTTTAATGGGAGGGGACTGACCATGTATCTGCATGTAAAAGCACTCATGGGAACTAGCCGTAAGAAAACCTTGTGTTTCAGACTAGAAAACCCATGAAGATTAGTACAGAAATCTGGGGATATCCTGGAAGGTAGAGCTGCTGTTCACCTACGCCCTGCTGCGTACAGCACTTCCCCCAGTCACTTCCATGAAACACTGCAGCAAATGCCCCCTCTCCCTTTTCCACATGAAACCCAGCACTTCCTTGTAATTTAATCTCCCTTACACCATCACCAACGAACAAAATCCAAAACTCATCAAGATTTCCAGAGGAGAGACCAAGACTACGTTGCTGCAGGACCCTAATCCCGTTCGGGGTCTGCTTTGTAAGACAGACTTAGTTCTCAACCTGGAAAAACCAACAGCACTTCAGAGCTGATGTTTCCAAGGAGCACCACTCTTCACAAGTGCTCCAGGGCTGCATCTTCTGGTCAGATCAGGAGTAGCAGCTCAGGGACTTCATCTAAACCACGAGAGTCAGGGACTTCGTGCTGTACTTTGCAACCCCACTTCTTCCAATTATGGAAGTCAGCAAAACCAACCACCAAAATCCGCAGATTGAAGTAGCGCCCAAGGACACGAGCAAGGACAGGAAACCGCAAAGCTAACAGTGAATAATGCTCGTAGGAGTAGAAAACCTGGCAGTTACAATCCAGTTCCATCACAGGACTTCCCTCACTGCCTTGCCCACCTGCTTTAACATTAGAACTGCGTTTAGAAGTCATCAAAACAGTTCACACCACTACAAACCACACAGGCACAACCCTGTAATGGGCACTGAAAGAATCACCAGCTGTCCTTTACAGCTTGGGCCCCTACCTAGGGAAGAAAAAAACAAACAAAAAACAACCCAGTGGAAGTTGGTGGTAGTTTTCACCCAGCAGTGACCCATACAGTTTTGAGGTGGTTTCGTTGTTTGCCGTGAGGAACAGCAGACACCGGGCATTTCATCACCGTGTTTTAACGGTACGACAGAGCTCATCGTTAAATGTATACTTCCCACTCACCAACAGACCTGTCAGAAGCCGGTCGCTAGGAGAACACCTCTTGGAGCACAGACAACGTTTCAGTCCTTCAAATCGAGCTGTTCGAGATGGACATTGTCAAACCCCTGGGAGCCGATTTACAAAAGAGCCTCTCGAGAGCCTTAACCGTTTTGGCACTGCGAATGCTGCGTTTTTATCGCTCCTCTCCTGACTCGAGGGGAAGGGGGACAGTACGGCCAACGTGCAGCAGACCTAAGCCCAATGCTGCCCTCAAAACTCTGTTTATCTTCGTCTGGTTTTCACGCCACTCTTGGGAGGTGGTGGTAGACAAAGTCAAAGCACATTTACACTTCTATTTTCAACTGACTTGTCCAACTGCCTTAATAAGGGTCAATCACACCATGGCATAATTTTCTGGCATGTTTCAAACCAATTTATCACCACGGAGGGTCCTGAGTATTTTATCTTCAATATCATGAAAAACAGACAATGTCTCTTAAAACATCAGAGAATCCATAGCCTTTAGGAAGCAAAAATGAAACTGGGAATTGACAAAGTAAAGCCTGAGAGGTGTTCACTGTTCTCCTTACGCATGAAAAGGAAAATTCCAAAGATTTCTCCACATTAGGTTAACCGTTTGAGAAGTTATTTGCAGAAAATGTCAGCTAAACACAGAACTAAGCACTCCAGTGCAGAGAGTAGAACCAGCAGCACTACGCCACTGTAATGAGGAAGCAGCACGGCTCCCTCCACTGGTTCTCTGGAACCAGTTAAAAAAACCAACCAAAACGTTTTACACAGATGTAAAGCAGTGATGAATCCAGCTTTTCAGTGGGGACGCTGTACTCCTGATGGAAGATGGCAATGCACAAGTGCAGATACTGGTCTTGGTGACCCGCTCAGAATGCTGTACAGGTCATCTTCAGAGCACCCCCTCCCCCCTTCTGACCATGCTCTAGAAAGCCTCCTCTAAATGTGGACTACACTTGTCTGCAGCTTATCTGGAACCGGACTCAACCGGACAAGCATTAGGTCACTGCTGACACCATCGTTAATCCCCCATCAGAACTGGGTGTGGAGTTACCTGTCAGAACAGAACTCTGCGAAGGCCCACCGCGATGTCCCCAGCTGACCCCACTGTTCACACAAAGACAGCCTGGACCTGAAGGACACCTTCTGCTCTCCTACGCCTGCTTTCTTCCAGCCCTTCACGCCAGTCCGCTCACTCTCTCCCCTCCTCTGCCGGAGCAGGAGCGAATTCACGACAGCGATCCCTCTCCAGTGTACTGACTGCACGATGACAAGCAGCAGCCAGACTCTCCCTCCTCCACGCAGCGGACTGCCACGGGTCTGGTGGAAGTTAGGAGCACCTATCGCGTTGACACCCAAAGAGGCGCGCGGTGCTTTAACATCTGCCATGCTGTGACACTGATGATCGATACTCAGATATCGAACTGAGCAGCAGCACATCAGCACTGAATTCACCAAAAAGCACAAACGTGTTAGTGGCAAGAAGCATGCTTCAAATCACGGCACGCGTCTACAGGTCGATTCCGACACCAAGGAGGGATGCAACACAGGCGATTCTTCTCTTCACCGTATTATGTATGAAAACAGCCCGGAAAAGTCTCACTCCAAAAGTTAAAGAGGAAAACTGCGTTTTGTTGTACAAGAACCTCGTCATGCAGCTGCGTAGCTTACAAGTTCCACAAAGCTGTGTGAGAATTTAATCCTGGACTTCACCGCGGAGCTCACTTGTGCAGACAGCCCTTCAGAAAGAGTTGAGCAATCGTGACACTTGCAGTGCATCTCCCCAGGTGAGACTGCATGCTCCCTGGTTGGGGGGAAGGGGAGGGGTCACAAGAGAGCCTTGTCATTTGGTGTATTTGCTCTAAGTCACAGGTGAAAAACCTCCTCACAGGACTCCTCACTCATACCGTTCTTAAGCCCACTCTAAGACATTAAAAAAAGCAATGCCTAACACAGTCTCTTGCACGACTGTAACCTAAAGACCACAGACGTGAGGAGAGACCCACATGTGATATTGCTGAGAGAATACTTGTCAAAAACTGAATGTGAGGCTGAACTGAGTGCTCCCGTTTTCTCCCATTTTGCTGGTTTGCTCTGGCGAGAACGTGGGCATAAGTTTCAACACACGTAACCCACAATCACCATACTGACGTCCCTTTGATGTCTAAGAGACAACAGATGGAGTAACTCCAATCCATGCAATGCAGCCTTCCCCATCCAGGTTCCTTCAAAACCAGGAGGCAATTCATCAAAACAGATTCTTTATGAAAAAACAGGTACCCAAACATTATACAGGTTACAAGCAAAACTACAAGCACATCCCTTTAAAAATATTTTATACATTTATCTAAAAATCTAACGTCTTGGGATTATGGCTTTTTATTTTTTTTGTTGTTGTTGTTCAAAATGTAGTTTTTATTTCCTGGGAACTAGCGGGGACTGGAGGACATTTATTTCCACCATAAGTGAAATCCATTGGAAAATAAGTATTTACAAGATTTTTAGTTTCTTGGCTAAAATAACATTCCTCCACTTTAGACAGCACGAATCTAAGGCTGCACAGGAACAAGCACCACGATATTGGAAAGGGCTGTTAACTGGTAGGGACCGCAGTGACCTGACGTGACTCCACACATGGATGGATGCTCTGGCAACAGGCTTGGAGTCAGGAAGAGGGAAAGCAGCTTCCCTGAAGGCGTGGTAATGAGACAAGCTCCTTACGGTGTTCTCCACGCCAAGTCACAGAAGATCTTACCCATCAGTGACATTAGGTGACCAGCCCTCATTTCAGGCAGCCAGGCTGACACTGACACCAAGACTTGTTTCTTTCTTTAATGAGCAGAAAACCAGAAAGTTTGGTTGGCTAAAGTCACAGCACAGATGTGGCACATCTGGGCTGCTACAAGATATTCAGATGCCATGAAAGAGCCAGTCAGCACGATCTGTATCAACTGAAACACGTTTAGATTTCAAAAGAGCTGTCAGGAATAATTTCCAAGGGAGTCTGCTTCCGGAAGATTCTGCAGAGACTTGTGAAACCGCAGTACTTGGAGTGGTAAGCAAAGAGAACAAACCGACGGGCCCCAACACCCACCGGTGCCTGGATGCTGGAAAAATGCATGAAGGCCAGAGGGAAGGTTACCCCGGAGAGTGGTGACAGGGGACAGCCAGGCACTGCTGTGCACTGACAGCTGAGGGGGAGCTGCCACGTGCCACCGGAAAGGAAGGTAACTGTGTATGAAGGAGGGGGGCAATGAGGAGATTTTGCTGTGAATTATGGCGCTAGTGAGATCACTACCAGAACGCTGTCCCCAGTTCTGGGTTCCCTACGACACACTGGTGCGTCTCTTAACTTTCAGTGAGGACCGTCAAACGTGCTCAGATGTCTTACAGCGAGGGACTCAGTCCTCGGACCTGACTGTCGAGAAAAGATGGCATCAGATTAATTTTCGTTTCTTTTGATCCACAGAAAGCCACATAAACCATTTCAGATGACGGGCTACAAACAGAAGTCATTTTAAGGACAGTAAGACAGTCATCAACACTTGCTTTTCCACACAGTCCTTCGTTATTCCAGCTGCTCTGCAGCTTAACTTACCTCTTTTACGCTATGTGTTACTGCCCATGTCAGGAAAACCCTTGACATCACTTGGAACGCAGTCAGAACGACAGAAGAGGGAACAATGCCTGGAAGATAGTTTGCAATTAGTAAATATTCCTGACTACCGAGGAGATCCAGCTAAGACAGAGCCCCGTTAATGTGAAATTTTTGGAAGGAAAGCGTTTAATCTTGTCAGCTGGAGTGGATGAAGCCTGCCCAGTGCGTGTTTACGCAGCCTAACGCAATGTGATCCCTTGACAAGACTCTGGACATCAGAACCCAAATGGCAGTCACTGGTCTTGTGGCAATCACAGCACATTCCTTAACACTCAAAGCAGCTGAGTAAGATGAGAGAACTCCAAAACTCCAGTCAAATACCTTTTTTTTTTTTTTTTTACAGTCTTTCAAATAAACCCTGTGTGATTAAAATATCGAAGGTACTCTCCTACTGTGATTAAATCCTACTGTGATTTAATTTAAAACTAAAAATAATAACAGTGTTTTGCACAGCATATCCCAAAAAACAGCCAGCAAGAAGTCTAACTGCTTTGAAGAAACACCCATCTAGCCCGTGTTCTGAGAGACACAAAGTCTGTAATTCCTTCCTGGGAATACAACTTCTTAAAAGAAAAAAAACCAACCAAAAACCCCCAAGGAATAATAGCTGGTGCGTTGGTAGGTATGAAAACAGTTGGTAAGGTTTGCTCCAGGAAGCAGATTTCACTGCTGCTTCTTCGCAAGTTCCAAGGTGCTGATTAAACTGCCATGAAAGTATCCGGCACACCCGGGTCAAGTCTGACAGAGCAGGAGCACTTTTATACTGCAAGAGTACACAAAACTTGTGAACTTCAGAGCACACCGCTTCATTTTCTTCCAACAGCACGATGAAGACACACGCAAGAGCAACTGCAGCTCCTGAAGTACCCTAAAAAGTGCTTCTACAACTCATGTAAATCACAGCAAGCAGCACAACAGCCTCGGAAAGAGGGAAATACCAAACTAGAAAACGGAAGAGGAGGGAAGAATAAGAAAACCCAAAAGCAAGTTTCATTAGGATTGTTTTCAGTCACGTAGTCATTACGTTAGTCATCTTTCAGGGAAAAAAAGAGGGAAAAATCCTACAGCTGCAGCTCCCTTCAGCTTTATCCCCCACCGCTCATCATCTCATGGCTGTTGTAAAGGCTCGGGGTGGAACTGCTGTCTCTTCCTCAAACCCCAAGACCTGCACTCAAACGCTCGCTGCTGCGGAGGAACAGACCTTTTCTTGGTACAGCCTTCGCGCTGTTCTCTGTTCCCTTCACCAACTCCCCGTACTACTATTGCTTCTACATTGCGGTGGCTTCTATCACCTCTCCACACCAAGTTCCTCCAGGCAGAAGCATTTCCATGCTAGCCCCGCCAATCACACGCTTGGATTCTGCCTGCTGTGCAAGTCAAGGAATTGCTTGCCCTTCGCCCGTCCCTGCAGTCCCTCCTCCTGGTCTCCGGGCTATGTCACCTCCTCTCTTCCTGTACAGCTCTCCTCCTCCACGCTGTAAATCTTTGCCACATGCCAAAGTTCCGCTCTCAGCCATGCCTGACAGAGACCCTCCTCTAGCAATCTTTGTATTTTGAAGAACTTGCCTCACAGATGTGAACATTTCAGACTCTACTCAAAGGATGTGGAGAGAAAAGTTATGCTGATGTACGCAGCCATCTGTCGCAGAAAAGCTCTCCTCTTGACAGAGAGCTACAGCTCTACTCGGA
>NW_010391955.1:0-7279 GCF_000710305.1 Buceros rhinoceros silvestris | reverse complement strand
CAGGAACAAAGACATCTGCAGATTTCCTCTTTCTCCCCACACAGAAACTTTTCTGAGTTTCTGAGAGTGAGGAGGACCACAGCAGACAGCAGCAGCGTGAAAAAAACTCACCTCACTGAGCTGACAAATGCTTCCCTTAACGAATTCATGGGCAGTTACAATAAAATAAGTGGGGTTTTGTGGTAAAAAAACGTTGTTAGGGAAAGCAGCAAGACAGAATTATGATGATATAAAGGGCTGCAAGGTTCCACTCACGGCTGTCTTCTCTACTATCAAATTGTGCGCCTGAGGACAACACGGGCCAAACGGATCCACACCCCAGACAAGCTGCGCCAGGGTCACTGGCTTCGCACCCCGACAGACCGGTGCCGTCACCTGGCCTGCTGTTCTGCGCCCAGCCAGCAGGTGAAAGACAGGACTCGCTCCTGATACGGACTGATCAGGGTGGACGTACATTCTCAAGCGGCAGGAAAAGTGAACCCCATTACATTTTTTACGGCCTTTCTTAGATTTAGTACCAGCAAACTGACATCTGCACGCAAGTTCAGCTTCAGAAAACAGTAGGGCATCGCGGATTTTAGGGGCGCAGTAAAAGAGCTTCTTATCTGCAAGCTTTTTCGGCAGCGCTCTGAGATTCAACTTGCCTTTCTTGCCGCTTGTTAAATAAGGCTTCAAAAACTCCACATCTTGTTGTTTGTGTTTTGACAAATTTTTTCCAAGTATGGTTTATCCTGGCAAAAACCTGTTCTTGAGATTTAGTAAAATCAACCAGCCTTGGCAGTCCTACAGAGAGTTGACCGCAGTCCTACACGGAGCCTCCCCCGAGAAGCCTTTACACGGATCTGAGGAGTGCTCACGTGATCACTCCTTTCTTGGGATGGTCTGTGCAGTTTACAGCCCGCTCTGCACCAGTTCAGAGTAACTGAAGAACTGGGCAAGGTCAGAACTCCCTCACCCAACACAGAATTCCACCGCCCTCTGCTGACAAATGTAGGCAGACGGTTTTAGGTTTCCCAGCTACTACATTTGGCTATTTAAAAAACTCCCAGCTTTTGCACGTGGGTTCAGTGGGAACCTCAGTCTAACACACCCTCCAGTACGTACATTTTTTTACAATACAAAACAGGCAAAACAGCGAGTGTGTAGCTGCAGCTTCAGGAACCTTAATAACATTGTACTTTTTAAACTAGATGGGAGCTCAAACGCTCACATTTGAAGTCACGAGACCAACCGTCTGACCATCAGGCTGCCTCCTCGTGAAGAGTGGGTTGTCCAGAAGAGCCAGGGTTAGGGGTTAGGGTGCACGGACAGGCAGGCAGCGCTCCCTCCCTTTTATAGCACCAGGGCTTGGATCTCGCAGAGGCTGCGTCCCATCAGCTGATCTATGAACAGCACACCCCCGTGCTGAGGCCAAACCGCTCACTGCCCACGACACCTACCAAACCAGACGAGATGCCACCCTGTCGCTCGGACTTGACTTAGGCCAAGGCTGAAAGTCATCCTTCGTCCCCCAAACCGTTCCGTTAAGGCATGGCCGGACCTGGGATGAGGGGAGGTTACCCCGTCCTCATTTTACAACGTGCATCTGGGCTCTGTGGAGCCAGGCAAAGTTCTAGTGCCTGCCATTACTGGCAGATTGGTTATTTACACTGGATTTTAAATCACTGCCAGCCACAAGTATTTTTTTGGAGGAAAGATAGCTCGGCACAGAAGATTATAGGATGTAGAGATGAAGAGTAATGATCTACTATAAAACTGTATTTATAAACTGCTCTAAGATTTGCAGCACTGAACGGATCGAGAAAAAACCAGAACGTCAAGGAATTGAAAACCTTTTACACTACTTTCCTTCTTGTGATTCAACTTGTCCAATCTTTTAGTAAAAAATTGGGGTGTATTATGCAAGTATTAAATCCGGCAATTCCTAGACTGTAACATTTTTCATGCTAATATATTGCTAAAACTGCAAAGTAATAAAACTGAAAATTTGCAAGCTTACCAAACGCACAGTGCAGAATCTAGAACAGAAAGAAAAAAAAAACATCAAATCACTGACATTGCAAACGAAGCAATTCTGAAACACATTTAGTTCTATCACAAGAGCTGAGATTCAGCACTTGTATTCCACAGGCTGAGCTTCACCCAGAGCTCCGCTGCCCAAGCTGAAGAGCAGGCAGCTGGCGCCCTCAGCACTTGCTGCAAGGAAGGACTCCACGTTTGGGTGAGGTGTATTCCTCGTGTCGATCTCGAAATCACTCCAGAAATGCCCACGGGAAAAACTAGGTACGCCGGAAGCGCTGCCCCGCAAGGGCTGCCGCCTGCCTTTCTCCTGAGCAAGGCACTCACACGGTTTTAGCGGTGCCGGGGAAGAAGAGTACACCCACCTCCAGCAAAGCTCCAGTTTGGAAGAATTTCAGGGGCTTTTCTATCGAGTAGTAGAGGCTATGGTAGCTGCCTTTGGCCAGGTATGCTCGAACGAGACCGACTGCAATAACAAGCCATCTGAAAGAGAGAGGAAAGGCCAAGGTAAGAAACATTGAGCAGAGCATAAACACAGAGAAACCCTCCACCCCTCTTTCAATACCCGAGAAAGCAGCCAGTGTAACCGTCCTGGCGCACACTTGCTGCCTGCCCTCTGCAACACGGCGGACATTAAATTAAACACCGGGGTTCTCTGCAACCTTACCAAAGTTCAAGGTGATGCTGTTCACTGTTCACGCATCTTCCAGCAGCACCACGATACCAGTACCTTTCGGCTCATTTTTCAGAGAGCTGCGTTTCGTTTCATTTCAGTAGGGAACGTATTACATTTTAAGGAAGACTGGCATCTCACTGGGTTTAGTCCAGCAGAAAACCCTTTACTGCTCGCCAGCGATCTAACTACAACTGTACTATATAAAGTGTGTTAATCCCCTCACGAACTCTTAACCCTCCGATTTCCCCCTCAGGTAATTTCGGAAGCAACCCCAACCATTGTTCCTCCAGCCCTGGCTGAGGAAATCTTTCACTACCATGTCACGGTCCAGAGGCAGCGTTTGCCCACAACCTCGGAAGTTCTTAGGGAAGTCTAGGACAGCTACAAGCCAAGGTGGGTGTGCCCTAGTCAAACACTTCTGAATTTGAACTTAGCATCTCTCGTTAACTTTAGTTTCCAGCTGCTCGTGGCAAACACAGAGAGAAGAGGCTGGTCAACAGGACGCGGGAATCCTTACCAGCACCTCCCAACCCTTTCACTGACAGGCTCATCCTGCCTGTCTCGCCCTCAAGCTACTCTTACTGCCGTCTTGCTGTGCCTCCACCTCCCTCCAAACCCTCAGATGCTGTTACAAAGCTTGTGCCAACAGTCACCAGGCGTCCCTGCTGACAGCGGTGCATCTCGGGGGGAGGATGTGTAGACATGTAGGAAGTCCCCTAACTATGCAATCGCTTTCCACCCTCTGGAAAAACACCGGCAGCTGTGCTTTTGTGACGGGGACGATGAGAAAGTGCCTTCATCGACAACAGATTCGACGATTACAAGGTATCAGATGCTGAGCTGTTACGAGGTACGTACAGACGCTGTCTCGCGTGTAATAGCCATTTGAAATACCCTGTGCAGTTCAGGTGTTCCCACTGAAAGCAGCCCTGCCTGCCATCCACATCTATGAGCACAACTGAAAGAAAGTTGTTTCCTTTCTGCCCGGACTTCTCAGAAGATGAGCTCCACAACCAAGCAGCAGGGAAGAGAAACGGGGAATGAGAAACAAGTCCTCCCTTTTTCAGTAGTGACAAGTCATTTCCGTTAAAGCTGTCTCGTAGAACAGAAGACACACATCTGCCAACCAGCTGCTGCTTATGAAGAAAGAATCAGATCCCCTCCATGTCTGAGCTGCGGTACTGAACGAACCAGTAGGCGCTGTAGCATGAATGACCCCCCACTGCAGCACGGATGGCTGCTTTCGTAGGACAGTAAAACCAGAGCCGGTGCCTGCCAGGTTTCTCCTCATCTCCCGTGTTCGCAGGAACTCTGCTGAACTGAGCAATTTCTCAGGTTGCATGAGAAACCAGTTCTTGGGTTTGCCCGCAAGCCGTTCTCACCTTAACCCAGCGACTGGGGAAGTACGTGGTTCCCAGAGGAGTCCCAGCCCCTGGCTCACCTCTGCCCTCCCTGCCACCTGACGGACTCCAGGAAGACTGTACTTTCCGTTCCCTTCACCACCCTGCCAGCAGCAACTCACACAGACCAAAGTACCAACGCATCCCAAATTAGGAGCTTGGCCTAGTTTGTGCGGAAGCTTGTAGGACCTCTGTCCTGCTTCTGTGATTCTGACATAGATCCTCACCCTCCGTGGCTACCGAATAAGAAACCTCGGGGAGAAGTTCACACGGGCAGCAGAAGGCACCGCTCTCACCTGCAAGCTAAGCTACAAGGTACTTTTCCAGCTTTCTCTGCCCTAGACACGACCGTTTACCCAGTACAGCAGGTCACCAAGTCACCGCTGCCATGCCTGGATGCATCCACCAGGCTCTGCCACTCTTCAGCTAACCCAAACTAAGGAAAGCGACTGCTCATACACACAACTGCATTTTTTTTTTCACTTTCCGTTGCTCAGACTCGACAAGCAAGCGCTGCGATGGGACTGTAAGTCTGGCTGAACGCAAGCGAAGAGCAAGGCAACGCTCCCTACAGCTGAACGCTGTGAGCTGTGGTCGGAAAAACTCGAGCGTGGCCGCACACCGGCCGCGGGACTGGCAGTACCCCAGCGCGTAGGTCTTTTTCTCCCCAGGAACCGAGAGGTAAGTGCGCGCAGCTGCACGCCGAGATCTCCAAGTTCTGCTCTCGCGAACCCTCTGCACTGCGGGAAACCCCCGGGGCCAGCGCGCCCCGGCACACGGGGAGCAATAAGGCCTGTCGGTTTTGGAATCGGTACGTGTTCTTCAGCAGAGCCAAGAGAAACGCAGAGTCGATACCACAGTCGGGTACCAGGAGATTTTTCAGCTGTAATGTGATCCATTCTAGCTGAAGCTAACAGCTTGGGCGACCAGGGTTGTAAAACATCTGCTACCTGTCTGCTGCACAACAAAGCT
Organism: Buceros rhinoceros silvestris; assembly: GCF_000710305.1. Classification (NCBI taxonomy): domain Eukaryota; kingdom Metazoa; phylum Chordata; class Aves; order Bucerotiformes; family Bucerotidae; genus Buceros; species Buceros rhinoceros. Next base: position 2,212 of record NW_010391955.1, on the reverse strand, counting down.
GTTGGGTGTTCCAGCTCACAACCCACCTTGCTGTACAACAAAACCAAAAAACTCACTTGAATTTCTTCTTTTAATCCGATGAGCTTTCACAACACGACTTCACCACCTGGGCATCTTCGAAATTCTGGTGTTTTCTTTTCATAATTCTCTTTCCAAGGCAGAGCTGACTAAGAAACCAAGTCTGGGCACTCGAACAGACACGGGGACAGTCACTAGTTACTGCCACCAGCTGCACATCAACCCTCATATGCCAACAGCGGCCTGCTGCCAGCCAGCTCCCGAAAATCTGCCTTATTACGAAGCCTTTTAAAGAGAAGAAAATAACTGAGACCAGTTTTGTCGAGTTCAACACCGTGTCCGATGAATTCCAGCAGTGCCCAGGAGAAGCACAAACTCCTCATCCGACAGAAGACAAGAGTGGTGGTTCAGAGCCCTCGGTGACCTACCCCAAAAGGGTGGCAGCAAGGGACAACGCACAGATACCGACCCTGGGCACAGGACTCCCGTGGCAGGTCTCCCAGTTGCAGAAATCGTCTCATCGCAAACACGTCCAGGTAAAACCAGCTCATGTTAAAGCACCGCAAGCCACATCCCACCCACGACTGGAATTTCTTAGCAAGATTTTCAGACAAACAGGTCCCATTGCAATCAAAACTTCCGTGACAAATAGCACAAAGCTGTTTCAGCTTCCCACTATCTCCGAGTTGCTAACGCCTAGATTTGTTTAGATGTTTTCTTCGGGGGAAACTGGAATTTCATACTTGCTCACCAACTTGCCTGCCCTGAAAGAGAGTGCGGGACCTCTGCAGCACAAATGGAAAGTTCCTTTCATTTCTCTCTCGGGTTCTGGGGATCTTTGATAAACGAAAGCGATTTAAATACGAGCAGCCCAACGAGCAGACAAATGCTCTTACTTCTAAGAAGAGCTCAGAGAGGTTAACACCTTCACACTGTGCAGGGCCACCGAGACACAACCGAAGAGACCTCCTGACCACCTGAACTGTCTTGTATTGCTCACGTAACTCAGTATTCCTGAACGAGAGATTCCTTCTGATCAAACTCCTGAGGAAAACAGCCTGCCAGTGCCACTGGATCCAGGAACCTGCTCGGCAGTTCCCCTTCACAGCGACACACCCGCTGGGTAGTGGGTGGAATGAGCTCCTGACGTGGACTGAGGTCTCCTGGCCCTCTGCCCCACCCAAGGGGAGCTGTCCTGCAAGCCGCAGGCACACTCGCTCTCACCAGCCAGGACAAGAATCGTCCTGTCCAACTGCCTTACTGGAATAAATCATATCTGCATCAGTTCTGGAGCCATCCTTCCCCAGAACAGCGAGACGAGGCTGTCTGACTGAATCCTCAGCCCCCAGGAACTATCTGGTGGAAAACAGGCTCATTCAGGATCCCTTTTAAAGGCTCTTCTCTCTTCCCACTCAAATACCCTCAATCTTTCAAAAGATGAAAGGTTTTATTTTTATCTGGATTCCTGTAAGACTCTCCAGCCAAAAAAGAAAACGTCTCCTTTCCCTGGAGCCCCTAGTTGTCGTTATTTTTGTTTCTGTGCCCAAAAACACACCCTGGCACGCTCCAACCGGCCCAAGTCTCCATCTCGCTACAGAGGGCGAGAGCAGGGCAGCAGGCAGGCCTGGGAGCTCCCATGCCGCGGGCAGCAGCTTCCAGCTCCCAGTGAAGCACAGGGCAGCGGAAGGGGTTACGGGTTAGCCTCGCAGGGTGCTAAGGGGTCACAGCCTGCCCTTCTAAACTCCAGCTACGGATAAACTCCTGGGTTTGGGTTCAGCTCCACTAAACAGTGCCGGAGTCCGCACCACAGCCGCGGCCGGGGGAGAGCAGCGATCTACACAACCACCTGGATGAGGAAACCGTTACAGAGCAAGTTACGGCACCAGTTACCGCCTAACTGGTAACCCACGGCGGTCCCCCGGGAGCACACACTTGTGCTGTCCCGCTGAGCTCGTTCTGGAAGGGGCAGGCGTTCAGCTCCACTAAACAGTGCCGGAGTCCGCACCACAGCCGCGGCCGGGGGAGAGCAGCGATCTACACAACCACCTGGATGAGGAAACCGTTACAGAGCAAGTTACGGCACCAGTTACCGCCTAACTGGTAACCCACGGCGGTCCCCCGGGAGCACACACTTGTGCTGTCCCGCTGAGCTCGTTCTGGAAGGGGCAGGCAGAAGCGGAGCTGCTGCGGAGGA
>NW_010391954.1:7014-11416 GCF_000710305.1 Buceros rhinoceros silvestris | reverse complement strand
CAAGTCTTTTATTGCCAAATACTCAATACAGAAGTAACAAGACAGCATAGTAATGAACCAATTATTTTCTTTCATTTTGACAGCAGCATTTAATTCTCAGTCTGACTGCTATTTGGCAATTGTGTAGAACTTCAACCAGATTTGGATGTCATCATTTTACAATGGAGACTACTAGCTACTTCCTACTCGGAAAAGGTTCACAATGAAAATGACACCTCTGAAAGCACAGAGCAGAGGCTGAATTCAGAATGTAAACTGTATCTCCAAATCTTACTCCATTCTCCACATGGACTGTACTACCTTACTGGTCCTAAGGTATTAGAGCAGAATTTCAAACAGAAGAAGGGTGGGTGCTAGATGCTGTTGGATCCACACCAAACCACACAGGAGAAAGAAACTCATGTGTACGTACACATTATCCAAACAGAGAGTACAGACTAATGCAATAATGAAGCAACCTAATTTTATTCCTTTGGTTTTCTTTGTAACAGACCTTCATATGCTTCTGTCACCTTCCCCACATGCAGAAATCAACATCACTGATCTGTAAGACTGTGTCTTTTTTCGTTATTCCCCTTAACTTACCATTCTCCCCATTTCCATCCATCCATCAAGTTGAGAGAAGCTCGCCAACCAAGGAAACTCGTGTCACAGTCTAATTTTCTAATTTTTAAATCTCTTATTCAACCAGTCTTCTGGGTTACTTGATAGCTTAAGAACAAACTCTTATCTCAAAATTATCCCTTGGCTGGACTGTCTTTCCTGCACATGTGAGTGACGAGGTTGCTCTGACAGGAAAAGGCTGTTTTACTGCTGTGTTACGTGCCTTTGCACATACTTTCATATCATGCAACATCTTTCAAGTCATGCAACAACCATTCCAGCTTGCTCCTACATCTCTTCCAAGAAAGTTCGTGCTATGCCTTCAGTCTTTCCTGGTCTAGCCAGTCTTCTTACTAAAACTTGTTTGACTTTCAAAGAAATAAAACAAAATACAAGCTTTTATTTTTTAAATGGTTAAAGCAAGATGAAATGGGACAGTTCTGTTGAAACAAGCAGGAGTATTCTATTGTGTTGCATCTTTTCAATGTACAGGCTAAAGGATTCACACATTCAGAGGTAAAATAACGTAAATACATTCTTACACACAGATTGCAAAATGCACACTGCTGTATTTATGGGCAGCACTGATGACTCTCTTACTTGGCCTCCTTCTTCACCACCGTAAGAATCTGGGCCCCAAGTTTGACTGCATTGCTGCAAACTTACATGTAACAGAATGATTAATGTGGAATAATAGATGGTAGTCTAGTCCTGACAAGGCCATATCAGTATAGACAACTCACCTGATAGTTGTACAAAACTGGCAGGTCAACATGGATATTTTTCACAGTTCCATCATACCATTCAAACTGCATCATCGCTTTCTAGAAGGATAAATACTACAGTTGTGTTTACAGAAGCCTCTACAAGCTCCACTAACATTCCTTCCTGAATCATTCTTAAGAATGGCATAAGGATCTGATTTGAATCCATGACTCAAATTTCAGTTAGAGCCTGTAGAATTTCACTATACTTACAAAGCATTGATTTTCATGAGAAAAATTGTCACTAAAACAAGAAAAAGAAAGGGTCCTTATCACTTACCTCATGTAGAGTTGACGATACTGTTTTTTTAAGAATAGGTACAAATTCTTCCACAGGAGAGAAGACATTGGGAGCCAAAACTTGATAAAGGTTTAACTTTTTAGCTATAGCAAGAAACAAAGAAATTAAACAAAACACATGCTCTGCCTTTAATTCATGTTTCATACCTGTTAAGTTTTTCTTTCTGTGCTACCTTTCAATCCATTTGTCTTTAACCAGTCTTTTGAAGTTTTGGCCAGGACACGTGGTGTTTGAATAACTAATGGTCCTTCGTACTTTGGATGCTTTGGTAAGAAGTTGGAAGGTGCTGTATTTGGAAATTCTGTGGAAACCTAAAATGGATTTTAAGAAAAACCCTTGCAAGTTTTAGCATATGTTTTTACACCCTCAATCCAAAATATCCAGCATAGAATATTAGTTTGACTTATGTTCAACAAAGTGCTGGGATTTCAAGAAGCAAAATACTTTCAAAATAGCTATCACTGGTCCTCCTAAAAATGGAGTTTGGGGGACAATGTTTCATTAATGTCACTGTATTTGCCACAAGGCAAAACCCCCCAGTGAACAACATGGTTATACACACTGACGTGAAAACAGCCAGTCATTTCTCTAAGAAAAGTAAGCAGGAAAAAGATCTTTGTTACACACAGATCGAACCTCACCTGCTCCATTTTCAACCTGCACCAAGTAAAATGAACCACATTCTACCCTCATTCAGATCAGTGAACACAAGACAACAAAAACTCCTATGAAACACTAGAATGCCTTTATTTCAAAAAAGAGTAAGAGACCCGTGCTTTACGAATAGCCAGAAGTTTGTGGAGATGTTTTTTCATTCAGAAGGCCTGTCTAGCAAGTTTCTGAAATGACATGCTTTTATTTGGGGATATAGGATCCTCTAAGTCATTTTAGGGGGACTTCTGCTCCATATGTAATCTTAGTCATTATGAGGTTGGAAGAGAGGTGAAAGAATTCTATACATACAGAATAGGGAGGATGAGGAGAAACATAATTAGAGATATTATTTACAAATGACCACTTTGCCTCCTGCCTGGAATCTCAGGTTAGATGACCAGATACGCAATGCAAGCCCTCTTTCACCTCAGATTTGCCCGCCTCACACAACTGCCTACACTAGCTGGGACAGAGAACAGACTATGTTTGCTGCATTTTGTAGAATGTCTAGCAAAACATCTCCTTTGCTGCTTTTGGCCTCAAGTTGCTCTTACAGTGGATGGCCAATACAAAGTTGACTTATCAAAATACCTGATTAATCATAACTTTTTCTCATATGGTTAACACTAAAAACTTGTACCCTGATACATTTGAAAATAAAAATATACATACATCTGCTATTCTACTAATAAGTGAGCCACAAATTCTTCTTTGAAAAGTCTTTTTGATGTTCTTGAGTAGGTCGTTAGCCTTCTGGGATTCCTGAAGCAGCAGATGAATGTCACTGCTATCAAAATTCTGGACATATAAAAACAAAGGGGGGAAAATAAGTTAACTACTATTCAAATACCAGCCAAACCTAGCTTTCTTACTCTGATGTGCATACATCTACACAAGACTGCCTGGCACAGCAGAATGGAGTGTACATGTATCTAATGCACTGCATCATTTAATAAACAAGATATTATTATTTTGAATCAGTCTACAATAAGCCACTGCTTTCATCCTATTCATCAGCTTTAAGTCAGTCAACAACATCTGCAAAATTTATTGTGATTTTGGGAAAGCACTTTCAGTGCCAGAAAGAACTAACCGCAGTTTTACTGACCACATCCTCAATACTTCTGTGACAGAGACTTTCAGCAGCAGGTCTTGCTATAAAACTCTATTCAGATAATAATTAGTTTATGTTCTAAAAGTGAAGAACCATCAAAAAGCGAGAAAAAACACGCTGCCTCTCTAGCTGTCACCTACCTCTCCCTTTGAAGAGTAGCAATGGTAACGGCCTCTTACAGCTTCTGCAAGGTTTTTAAGAACAGCCTACGTATATAAATAAGAAGAAAAATAGTGACCTTGATTTGGTAGTCTCTTTTGATAACATACGGTGCTGGTATTCAATTCACAATTAGAGATAGAGAAAGGATATTTGACGTACATGTAGTGAAAAGTCAAAGTAATTGTTTTTTCATTGTTTTCTATGAGTCTTATTTTAATACAGCTGAAAAACTAACTCAGTAAAGGAATTTACAAAATAGGCCATAAGGGTCAAGTCCCCTCACCTTGTGTCAAAATACCAGTCTCTTTCTTTTCCTTTGAAAGCAGGCTTGTGCTGATCAGATCAAAGGCATATCACTGAAGTCTACAAATGTAAACATTAGACCACCCTTCCCCTGCCCACAATAACCTCTTACATCCTTTGCTGCTTTTTTCACCTCTCCCACCTCCTTCTCTCCTACCATCTACCACTGCAATGCTTTTCCCCACAACTGCAACCCCTTACCACATCCTTCTCTTCAAACCAGGATTTCAGCAATGTCCTCCCTTCCACTTGTGTCACGACATGCCTTAGGGATAAGCTTAAACAAGCAATCAACACCTAAAATCAAGTTTCTATGCAGAGGCTAATCAAAAGCAACTGGTTATCCTTCTGTCCTCCTTCAGGCAGACACTAACATCCAAACCATTGCTCATGATCAACACTGCCTTTTGAGCAAGGCTGCCAGGTCTGGTGCTGAGGCTAATCCATACAAAAACATTCCTGTCTCAGAGACTGCCATGCTCCTATGATCTCACTCCCAAG
>NW_010391954.1:0-6897 GCF_000710305.1 Buceros rhinoceros silvestris | reverse complement strand
TTTCCCTACCCACTTGTTCTTACTGCAGTATTGCCTTCCTGAAGTCCCCTATTTTTCTGCTTTCACCTGCGGAAGAGCAATTTGTGCACAAGTCTTCTCTAAACAGATAGGATAATTATCTGGAAATAATTGCTTCCTGTCAGCTGCCAAGTCTGTTACCACCACTTGGTTGCCACTTCTGGCTTTGGTACAAACCAAGATTAATGCTCCAAACAAATTCTTTCATGCATGCAAATCTCCTCTAAAGAAAATACAATTCCAGGTCACGAAATCTTTAATGAGCAGGTTAGCTTCCCCACAAGTTTAGTAACTCTCCCCAAGAGGAAGGACATTACAGTTGAATAGGAAACAAAAGCCAGGACCTTAAGGAATTAAATACTAGCACAGCTACTTACAAAAGAAGCAGGATTGCTGCAATCATATATAACGGCATGAGTCCGCAGTTCTCTCCCCAACATAAGTTGCTGAGCGTAGTCTGACAGTATTTCCAAAGACTGATCAGGGCTGACATAAGGGGAAAAAAATATTAACAATGGCAGTAATGAAGCTGAGAAAGAAAGCCGTACTGAAGAAGATGGGGAAGAAAACTAAGTGAGCCAGAAATAACAAATCATGGGAATGTCACGTGGTCATCTGGCATAACTTGACCTCCTCTCCGTCTTTCAACCACTACTGAGGGTTTGCTTCTTACCTGGAAACCTGAATGATAATAAAAGCACTAAGATTCTATTCCGGTTTGTAACAGCTTGTAGACGAAGCACTCGAAATTATTCCTTGCTAGCCCTGGAAGCTAAAAATTAGGCAGTTTTGCCCCCTGTGATAAACTGCAATTGAAAAGTTTTCAACTCAGATCTTCAACTGTACATAACGATGTCCATTGTCTTCCAAAGGCACCAAAGAAAGTAACTTTGCTTTGTGTTTAGAACTTAGCAACACACAGAGCTTTCATTCCCTGAGTTCTGATGGTTTTTCATGGTTAGTAAAAACCTCTCCTTCCAGCAACACTTCTGCCAGGGACCAAAATTAAGGAAGTTTTCACGTGTATACGCTATAAACTTTTGCTTTCTGTCCAGAGCAGACCTAAGCAGACATTAGAACCTTTTAGCTGAACAATGTGTGTTCAGTAAGCTAGCTGAAATGCAATCTCAATCACCCTAAGTATCAAGCTTGCCAAGCTTACGCCATTCCTTTTTGCACATTTAAAATAAATACAATTAATAAATCAGGAGTACAGTTACACTCCCAGAATCCTTACTGTAATCTTTTTCTTGTAATCCTGACTCCAGTTCTGCAAGTTTTCAAATAAGGACAGCAGAACTGCAGAATTTCAATCCATAATTTATCGAATCTCAGGCTGGTTTCACTTATTTAATCAGACATTTTAAGTTTTCCATCAGCACTAAGATCATAAAGAATTCAGTATTCACTGTCACTGAACGTTTAATGCTATTTTACAGAAAAATCTAGCTCATCATCTAATCTTCCCAAAGTTGTGGACCCTTTCAGTGACATCCTTAACGATGCTGAACATTACATTTTTACTGATGTAACATTAGAGCTAGCAGACTCTCAATGGATTACAGCGGTAACTGATCTGCAGAAGAAAAACATAGCTTCATATTGGAAAAGTGAGGATGTAAAAAAGGGAAGAAATAAAGGAATTCAGTCATATGAACAAAAAATATGTAAAAACTGGATCTTCAATTTTCTATTTGTTTTTGAATCAAGTTCAGATTTTTATACCAAACTGGTATCCAATTAAAGCTGGTTGTTAGGACAGATAACAAATTTACCAGCTTCCTACAATAAGAACCAGAGAATTCAGTTCTTTCAACGCAAGAACATGCTTTAAAGCTTCCAGCAAATTGCAGCCCCGACCAGGCTCCAGTTGTTGTATCCACTGTCTTACTTCATGTAGCCTAGGGGAAAAAAAGGAAAAAGTACACTTAACATGCAGGTGCTAAATAAAATTGGTCATGAATATCACTACAAACCACAGGAACTGCTAAGATATTTTATGCATGACCAATCAGCTTGAAATCACTGACTGCACTTAAAATTCACTGCTTTTTTCCCCTCTTACAAATCACTGCAGGCACAAGTTGAAAATTATGTATTATCTACAAGCGATTGCTCTAATTAAATGGAGATCTTGTTTGAAACACTTTTATTTTTCAGAAAAATAAACTTACTTACACACAAGCATTGATGTTTTTTGGACTGTCCCACAGAGGTAAAATTTCTGCACTGAATGAGAGGCAGTACAATTGCTTCTTGTAACATAGCTGTTCATCTACTAAGCACTAATAAATAAAAAATGGTTAATGCATTATCCATGCTGCTTCTGGCAGGCTTATTATGTAATAGAATAAAAACAGTAATTTCCTAAAAATAGTTGACAGCAATATTTTCAGCTACCACAGAGAAGAGCTTCCAAGACAGTTACACAGATTCAAATATTTGGTAACGAGTACAGAGACAAAACCCGCAAGCCAATGGTAATCAGCCAATTTGTTTTCTCAATTTGTTAATGGGGCAGGAGGCAGGGAACATGTGTTGTACTGGGATCAGTTTTTCTCATTAGGTGATGAGCACATGAAACAGCATAATGACCTAAAACGGGCACATTCACCCATGAGGCAATTACAAAAAATGTTTAATACGTGTGCACAGATAGGGTTAACAAGTAGTTCAGGTATTAAGCCTAAGCCAACCAGACTATGTGAAACTCAAGTTTTCTTGAAGTAGTTTTTTTAAAAATGAACAAACGAAAAATGCAGATAATACAAATAAAATTTGAGTAATTCCTGAATGCAGGAAATTAAATTGTACAAAGTTTTAAAGTTAGACAGTCAAACAGCCACATTACATCTCTCTTTCTTACCTGAAAAGTTTCATAAAAACAAAGAGCACAATAAGTGACAAGTTTCTTTTGGGACTTCAGGAAGTGATTAACTCACCAAGGTTCTAGCTGAAACTGTGAAGTTTGCCTTGTTGTGACAAAACACAGAGGCATAAGGAAACGATAAACAGCTCTACACAGAACTTGGTTGTAGCTCTTACAGGCCTTTCTGTTAAGCAAGTTTATTCAGGAAAGAATGCTCGTACAAGAATTGAGAAACCTCTAAATATTAATATGAAAAGTATTATTATTACGGTACATACTGGAGTTCGTTTGGCTCCAGACACGAACAAAGATTACACTTCCAAAGACACTGAAAAGATACTATTCTGCAACAGAAAAACTTCTATTGTATTGAATATTATGAAATTAAACAGATTTTTTTCTACTTATCTCCTGGCTTGTAGTTAATCAGAAGCTTGATTAGTATGTTGTAATTTGCCAAAGTCTGCTGTACTATTACTTACCAAAAGGTCCTTCCGAAAATCCAGCAGTCTAGGTCTGTAGCTCATATCAGGCACATCAATCACAAGTCCAACTTTGGTTCCTTTTATAAGGCCAAACACCTTAAAAGAGACAAGTCATTGTAGATACTAAGCTTATCTAAAGTTTAAAAATGTTACTGTTTATTCTGTACAATTCAAGTATTAGTTATTTTCACTTGAAGCTTTTTAGCATAAAGATAAGATAGTGACAAAGTTAAGGGGAAGGAAAAAAAAAGGGAGAGAGAACTACTGTCTCCCAGTTTACCCTGACCAGCAAGTCATAAAAAGACTAATCTAGAAAGCAGAAAACTGCATACCAATCGAAGGGCAAGAAGAACAAACCGTTGCCAAGGTAAGCATCACTGCACACGATGTGTAACCCACAGAAGTACTGAAAATACACAAGCTTTCTGGAAGCCACTTTTTATTAGTATTCAAAAGTTATTTTATTCTTTAATGCCATATACAGCCCCATTCTAAAAATACACTGCAAAGTTAAAGTTACCTTTCTGCTGTCCTGCAACAGCCACTGAATTCGCTGCCGATAAAGTTCAATTGCTCTGACAAAAGGCACAGCACACATTTAGCTAAGGCATTGTCTTGCATTGTGTTTCAATACAACATGTAACCATTGTCTTCATCACATCCTTTTTCTCACAGAGGCAAAATCACCTTCTGAAAACACCGTTTTCACTGTTCTCATACAACTGGGGGCTGCAGAGCTAACCAGTCACATACTTCTTCCCCTAAAGCTGTTCGGTTAGATATGGAGCTGTTCAAAAAACTGGATCTCTGAAATGTTTTCTAAGGAGCTGCTCGCTTATTCTGTTCAGAAGTAGGAGAGGGGTATTCACCATGCGTAGGTGTGAACAGGAGCTCAGGCAAAATGGAGTTTAGTTCATTACAGACAGGTTATTATCAGGAGACAGATTTAATACAAACCGCACTGTTGCTTAGGACACTCATGAAATACAATCTTGTGATTGAAAGGCAGCACACTCACTGAAGTGCCAAACTAACTGCAGCACAACTTTCCATAATTTCAAAATAGGTATAACCTGAGGTAAAACAAAGGGCTTGCTGCCTCCCAAAACTGGTTTACTTCAATCAACTTATTTTTAATACCATAGGCATAGTTTTCACAATTTGGTGAACAGAAATTTTAAATCAACATTTCAAAAGGAGAAATAATTTTTGCTTTTTCAAAACACGAAAGCGACTTCTTTTTTAAACAGTAGATGGTTTGCTTAGATGTGCAGAGCCCAAGTACTGAAGGTACCACCTTCTGAAGACTCTGGATCTTCATGACTGACACATGCTGAAGGTATGCCGAAGTAGTGGCACTCCTAGGAACAGTCTGAGAAATGTTGTGAAGACCAGTAAAAACATTCTGATTACTCTACAGCTTATTGAACCTATCATTAAATGTTTTCCTCAATTTCATTTTCCTTGATTTTATACATTTAAAATTCACTTAGAAATATTAATTTCTGCATATCATGACTAGATCCATGACTTGAAACTAATCCAAGTCACAGTAAACACAGTATTACCTATGAAGACCCAACCGCTCACTAGCTTTCTAAAATGCTTCGGTTCAAAACCTGGCTGACAGGCATCTTCATTAAAAAGTAATAAACCTCAGCTGTAGTGACATATAATTATCACCTACCCTAAGTCTCAGTAGAAAGAATTAATGCTGAGATAATTTGAAGTACCCAGAGATAACAAAGATTGAAGGCAGTACCTGCAATCATGGGGGATGGGGATATACAATCAGTTATGCAACTGAATGAAGCCTAAGATGGATACTTACTCAGAAAGTCTGGACTCAAAACCAGTAATGGTCTCTTCTGTAAACTCTATCTCTTCAACACCACTTCCTGAATTCCTGGAACACCTTGCACAGTTAGCATCAGAGACGCACACAAATAACTTCTCCTGACTACAGGAAGAGCACTTACAAAATAACGTTGCCTTCATTTATCAGATGCCCTAGTGTTAATTTCAAGGATTCTAAACTGTAGTTTCTTAGCCATTCTTCTGTGGTTTGCACCTTTTTAGACTCTATTTTCTTCATTTGCACTCCCTATAGATAAAATAAGAACAAAATTAAATGCAGTATGAGAAATGAAATGTTCAAAGGTGACAAAACTAAGTCCCAAGAAGAGCTGTTAGTAGGCAATGCATATCCAAAACCAACATAATTTTAGGTACGGGCATATTCTTTTGGATGTGGGATGCAAAGGAAAAGAAGGTTTCAGAATACCCTCAGGTTGTAAGCTAAAGGAAGGGGAAGGAGAGCTTAGTTTGGAGGAGATGGGAAGGAAGACAAGAAATAGGACAATTCAGTAGAAGAAATACCCCAGTGATTTACAGGAGAGGAAGAAAAATTAAGCATCCCCAAAACTTGCCTCTCACAGTTTGAAGGGATAAATACTGTCTTCTGCTCTTCTGAAGAAAAATGCAGTATGAACAGTTGATCTACCTTTATTATTTTGCCTGATTTGTTCACAGACAGATTTATCTCTGCAGAGAAACTACGTGTAGTTTCATGACTGTGGTGATTACATCTAATTGTTTGTGTGTGTATGCAAATATATGTAAGGTAACATATCAGTTGTCCATCAAGTTATTTATTCCCCACTCTGTGTTTATAGTGGATATCTGTTACTTTTCTAGTTGCTGCGTGTAGCAGGAAAATTCACCTACCAGATCTTGTGCTTTGTTGGTATGTGTCACCAGCAATCCATTATCTGGTCCTAGATGACACACAGTAAAATCTTGCGATGGTGGATGATCGCTCTGTAGACTGGATTTTGTGGTCACCCTGCAAGACCATTTAATGGATGACTTCAGTACCCATAATATTCCTATATTGCCCTAAAGTCTCTCCATGTTTTTCCTGTAGGAACTGTTTCATATTTTGACATTTATTTACACATTCCACTTGATATATGATAAATGTTTTGAAGGGACATAGTACATAGTTGCTATGAGCTACATATATTTTTATCTACGTATGAAGTACCAACAAGAGTTTGTAACAGTATCCTCACCCAACTTTTTCCAAAAACTGATCATCGTCCAACAACTGTGCCATTTTCCTGATGTGTGTAACCCTCGTACAAATAGATTTACCCTTGTTAAAAAAAAGCCAAAAGACAAAGTATTAGAGTAAAAAGCTTAAATCCTCAGGAGTATACACTGTTAGAAAAAGCATTAATATTGTCAGCATCTTATATGACAATTACATTGCGTGTGGGACAACTGCAAATTAAAGAGCTGCTGCAAAGAGAAGTCACAATTATCCATCTATAGAAAATATATTTAGGAACCATCCTGCAATAGCTATTTGTTAAGGGATTCTACGCAGCTGATTACACCTACCTACGCACAGCTCTTGGGAGACTAGCCACGCAGCTCAACCAGGAAAAACGGTAAACCAACGCAAACCGGAGAGCTCCGCGGGCGAGCGGGCGCCGCGGCGGCAGCGGTGGAGCGGTGGAG
>NW_010391953.1:8921-20157 GCF_000710305.1 Buceros rhinoceros silvestris | reverse complement strand
AGAACAAACCCAACATGTGGAGATTTTCTTCCCAGAGAAGACACTTGCTTCCAGATGGCATCCCAAGGGAATGGCAGCATGTGGGAATTTGGGGAATGACTTAGAAAACAGAGGCCCATCTTATTTTCCAAAGTATTATTCACCAACGCACCTATGAGAGGTGGAACAGCACCAAAAATATCAGAGTTGGCTTGACTTAGTGCTTGGAAATATTCAGCTCGGGTCGTGCACATTCACTGCCCCATTAAAAAATAACTGAGCGAGTCGCACCACTCCGGGAGCTCCTTCTGCGCTCACCCTCAGGAGCAGAGAGAAGGAAATCGTTACGGCCGGTGCCGCGTGTCAGCTCCACCAGACCGATGTTAGTGGCGTTAGAAGTAAGTTTCCTATATGTTGAATACCCCAAATTAACAACTGAGATGGAAAACACTTAAAAAACAACTTTACCTTGGATAAAATATTTCTGGAGCTGGATCAAAGTAAAACCTAATGCCTGGCTCACTTGTCAGATCGTATCTGCGCCCAGCTTCAAGGTTCGAGTTGTATTATTTACATGGAAAAGGTCCCAAGAAACCAATTTGGCACTAAGGATCTTCATTACGTTTTTTCGCTTGTACGGGTGATTAAATCAATCTAGGGTTCCTGGTTGAATTTTTTTTGAGAGGTGCAGCCATCTGTGAATTGAGGAACTTTTCTGATGTCATCTTTGTGCTTCAGAGACACTTTCCTGTCCCCCCCTTTTTTTATAAGACGACTTTTAAAGCAGCGTGTTTGTTTCGCTATTAGAGTTTCCAACAGTCCTTCCAGTAACTGACTAGAATTCAGGTGAACAATAACTTTTCTGAACATTTTAACTGTAACACCGACAGATAACAGAAAACCAGATTAAATTATAACCCAACCTGTCTGTCTGTCAGTCCGTCCTGCAGTTATCAGCAGCCTCTCTGGAGGCTGTGTGTGAAACCCAGCACGTGTATCTCGGCACCCTGCTGCACGCAGCGGCGTTGGGTGGCTTCCCCACACACGTTAGGTGAAGTGGAGCCTCTCCTTTCCAGCCGGTGTAAAAGCAGCCACTAACTTCTCCTAGGGGAGGGTTTCCCCTTCTGGTCTTTAGAAGAGGCTCTAGAGCACTTGGATTTATCTAATTTAGTTTAATTTTTTCCCCCAGTTTCTTGTTCAAGTCGCAGAATCAATTTGCAGTAGCTCCCGCTTTACTCTTCGGACACATTTCATCCTCTCGTACAAGTTCTTTCAAGGTGGGTAAGGGACACACCTCCTCCTGGCAGCTTGAACATCCTACATCTGCCTTCCTGCTTCACTGTATTCATAGCAAATATGTTTCCCCGATACACGTGCACGAAATGAAGTGCGCTTTACTTTAAAACCAGATTTATTTTGGCATGGGGGTTTTGTATCAAATTATTCAATTCTCTACTAACAGAGGAACTTTCTCATTCTTTTGGAGAAAACCCATGGGCATGATTGTCCCATAAGGATGATTTGATTGCTAGATTGGCAGCGCGAACGTCTCAGAGGAGACGTTTCAGATGACGGAAGCTCCTGTGCGGGCTCCAGCTGGGAGCACGAGCTCCTGGAGGACAGGCTCCTACCAGCTGAACTAATCCTGGCAAGTCACCAGACTAAATCCGGCCACTGAAAGCTCTGTTTTGCCCAAAGGGGTTTACGCTGGTGTAATTACCTCGGCATAGTCATAGCAGGAACATTTCCTTAGTCTAGACAAGCTCTAATAGGTAAAAGAGATCTATCGTTTGCAACTGAAACATCTCAACCCAGCTCAGGCGAGCGCAAAGCCTTGCAGCCTTCTTTCCTCTTCGCCTTTCCTTCGCTTTGGGTACAGCAGGATTTTGTGTTGGTTGGGAGCGTCCTCCAATTTTGCTGGTCTGCAACAGAAAAAAGGGCCAAACAGTTGCTCAGACATTTCCCTACTCGATTCCCTCTGCCCATCTTGATCTTGCACAATTTTATGTGTTTATTTGACTTCATGCATTGATCTAAATGTACTTAAAGGATTCACCGGCAGCTGCCAAAAGATTGCTTTTACAATGCCAACAGAAAATTGACTCCCTGACACTGCAATATTTAAGTCGCTTTTGAATGTCTACATGCTCTTCTGGCAGAGTTTCCAGCTGTTAGGACCGGAGACTCCTGTTCTCCCCCTTGGGAGACAAGTAGTGAGGGCTCTGCAGTCTGCCATCCAGGGCCAGCATCCTGCTTTCTCCAGGAAAAGAGGATAACCTCTCTCAAAAGACTTCATCAGGTGTCAAAAGCTGCCGTGCAAAGTCCATTTTGGAGTCTGGGATCTTTGGAAAACTCCCTGCACATACATCTTGGCGTGGCACAAGTCACTGTCGAATCTCCCAGCGCAGTTTCAGAGTTTTTCCTTCATTTAAATGATACCCTCTTTTGGTTTTGTCAGGCTGTAAGACTGTCTTTTTGGGCAGTTTTCACTTTAAAAGTCTTTTCTTTGTTCCTGGTACAAATAACACTTCAGATCATTAAAGCACTTTTAAGACTCAGCTGTTGCTCACTCCATGTGTTTTGTTCTCTTGCTCTTGGAACTGGACCCAGCAACTGGCATCGTGTTTAGTATTTGTTATTACTTCCACTGTCAGGTTCTCAGGCACTTGCCCAATTCTGAAAGATCTGAGTTTCCAACAGGAAGGAGCATGTTTATTTGTTTATAAAAACACTTTTCCAGGGCCGCATCCTGTGGTCTCACCATCAGCCAAGCGGTCCCTGCTCCGACGGGGCATCCTCTGAATGAAAAGGACCCATGAAGGCGGGTCCGTAGAATCACACTCAGCGCTTCCACAACCATTTGCCCCTAACCACAGGGAAACGTGTGTTGATTTTTGGGTCCTTAAAATCTTATTTTAACCAAATCAAAGTACTGGCACCCTTTTTTCTTGGACAGTCTCCTTGACATTTCAGCACAAGCCTTACAAGCCGATGGAAGCAGCCTCCAGCTGTACAGTTAGTACCATTCTTACACAGGACACTTTGTCCTGGGATTCCTGTTTGTACAGTGGATGGTACAAAGTACAGGAGAAATCCAAATATTGTTCTTTGAGCTCAGGCTCTGCTTGGACACACTATCCAGGCTGCAGCTGAGCCTGGGTACGAGGGGGTTACCTGGAGCCACCTTCCAACTTCTTCTTCCATTCTTGCACATCTCCCACCAAAGGTGCTCCATCAGATGGGGCAGCTTAATTTCACACGTAGACACTCTCCAACCCGCTTCTATCCAAATGAGCCTGTTTCTGAAAGACAACCCTAATGTTAAAGGGGCACGAACAAGAATCATTTCAACAAACTCGGGTTAGATAGCTCTGAACGAGGGTCATTGCTGACAACGGGCTGGACGGTGGCAATGGACTGCTGAACTGAGTGGCAGACAGTGACATTGGGTTATTTAGTTGTCATGACCTGGGACATCTGAACGGAGAATTGCTGCCTCTGGATACTCAAGAGGGCAGTGAGAGGAACGAGACCCAAACTAGAAGCTGCTTTGTCTAGAGGTACCTGTGGGGACCGGTGCTGCTGGGGAAGAGTGAAGAGTTTAGGATTATTATGACAACCTTGGCTGCAGCTCTTGCTGTGATCCCCACATTAACACATCAAACTCCCGCAGAGCAGAGCTGGAGGCTTTGGCAGTCTCCTGCCTTACATGAACATGCGTTTGAGTCCCATGGCAGGAAGCCCTCCCTGAGCCTCTGCCGTCCAGTCACCTCCTTCCCAGTGCCAGAGCTGCAGAAAGAATGGGGAAAAGAAACGGGAACAGCTGGTGGGACGTGAGACGAAAAGGAAATTGTCAGGACAATGCGGGTGGGACAGAGTGGCCAGGTCAGAAGCCAAAGGAAAATGGTTCCAATGTCTAAAAGCCACCCATCTCACGTGGGGAGTATTGATTGCTTCCGATACATTCAGCACCACTCCAGACCCATGGCAGAAGGTGTCTTCTCCTGCACTTATTGGGGTGGTTTTTTCTGCGCTTTTTTAGTTTGTGCTTGTTGCTGTCAGAAAGAAGAAAAATCATTGGAGAGATGCGAGGGAAAATGAAGCAGGGAAAAGAACATGGGACTGGGGGAGGAACACTGACTTTTTAAGTGTTCACACCAAAATTATTGAAAGGAAAAGGAGGAAAGAACCAAACACATTTACAAAGCTGAATTCAGCAAGGCAGAGCTTCCTGCTAATGAATGCAGAACACTTCATTTACCACTTGGAATATATTTTTATTTATCTTGCAGATGCTCTTTCTTTCAGATCCTCACTGACGACTTTCTCGAGATGCACTGACAACGAGCCAGGGTGAGCTTGTCACCATCATACTTCTCTGCACCTCAGCCTGAAAAATGAAAGGGAAGTGAGGAAAGGTAGGAGCGGAAGGAAGGTTTTCATTCCTGCATCATTTCTGCCATCTCCCTTCCTGTATTTGCAATTTACCTTGTGCCAACAGTTTCGTCACTTCTGGTGCCAATGGATATGGGGCACCTTGTGCAAAGTAGAGCATGGTTGCTCCTACTTGCTTCCCTGCGCTTCTGAAGTGGCCGTAGAGAAAGCAGATTAAAGCAGCATGAAAAGCCATGCTGCAAATCCTTCCATATTAAGCAAGACAATCCCTCTAGCTGTTTGGGGCTGGCTGAGCAGGAGGGTGCCTTTGAGTTGAACTACATGTTTCAACAGTATGTTGTTCTGAAAAGTGTTGTATATGTGCCGACATCCGCTGTTGGCATGTGTACAGAGTGCAGCCTGCCAGCTCCTCCTAATCTGGAAAGAGGAGACATGCGGTGTTAAATACATGTGTCATCACCAGTCATCCCCCCCCGCCCCGTCCCAATTTTATCATGTGGTTGTGCAACACACTTGAACCAAGTCAGCCCATTTAGTTCAGATGAACTTAGGCCAAGTAACTGTACTGGAGCTGACTTCAGAGGCTGGAGAGGAGTTGCTGGAGTAGCAATGCAAACACTCTCTTATGCTCCTTGTTCTGCTCCTTAGACAAAGGAGCTTTTGGTAGCGTTGCAGTCAGAGGGAAGGAGGGAGACCCCCTAAGAAAGCAAACAAACTCTGCAGCTCATTGCATCCCAGGACTTCTGACTCCCATCACCTTCAATCTTAGAGGCAAACCAGGGCCAGGCCTACTCTGGGCTGACAAAGAGGACTCCAAGGAAATCCATGCTGCAAGGGATGACTTTGGTGACTCAGTAGCTGACAAGGGTTCTTCTGAGCCAGGACTGAACCAGCGCTCTTGCATGATGTTACCAAATCCAAGCTTAGGATGTTTTTTTAGACTGAACACTTGACTACTTGTGTCAGTCAAGGTCCTGGGACACTCTGCTCACACAGATGGTGATTTCAACCTCCTGGTCAACGTTCAGCTGTACTAATTGTGTGTTTCCTCAGTAACTGCTTTGCATGGTGTCAATTATTGCCCCCTTTAAGGCTCTGACCATGGTCTATTCCACAGCCCTGAAGTCTGACTGTAGCTGGTTGTGATGCAGCTTTGACTGGTTAATTGGAAGTCAACCACCTGGACAACTCCATCATCAGCTGCTCAGTAGCAGCTCATGGTGCATTTCTGAAGGCCATGGAGATGTGGAAGCTGTGCAGTTGCAACGGGCAGCTTGGTAACAGACAAATAGACGTTGCTCAAAGTTTTGGTGGCTAGAGAAGAAGCACAGAAGCAGAGACTTATGGAGGACAAGAAAGTTTGTAGAATAGTGATCACCCATTTTAATGGCTAGACATGAATTATGTCATAAGATGCTTTCATCTTAGTATAGGTTGGCATTCCCCAGCTTTGTGTATTTGTGTATAAATATTTTTCTTGAAATCAAGTCAGCCTAATTGGAAGTAAGACCTATTCTATGTCGTTTATTTTAATACTCTAATATATTTCCCCTAGTTAATCACTGCTATTTCTAAATATAAATTTCCTTTCCTTTTCTTTCAAGTTGCTTAAAATGAAAGGGCCTGCTTTGCTCTTTGACCTTCTCTAACAAGCAGACCCTTGAAACACAGCATTTCCAGAGCGCAGGAACAACAGATGGATTTGGTAAATTACAGCCTGCGGATGAATTGTGTGCGGACACATTTTGGGATGGAGGCTTAAAATACACAGAAATTTTCTGTGCTGCGGCTTGTTTCTTGCTGTCAAACACTGCCTGCTAAGTGCGTAGCTTGTGCGATGTTGGCTTCCTGCACTGATTGAGTTGTAGAAGCTGTTCCATCCCCAGTTACCCACTCCTTGGTTCAGCCTACCTGCAATCCTATCCAACCAGGAGACTGTCCTCTAGGTACTTCACAGTATTTAGCCCTGCTTTTATTTGCTGAAGCTGTTCTGACCGACTGCTTACACCAACCAGCAGATTCCAGAACTCGTTTGTGGTTTCCCAGGGATTTCACAGACAAATTAGGGCTTGTGTATCTGCAGGACAGGTGACTGCTAAATGATAAAAATGGAGTTTACAATCTAAGTGCCTTTTTTGTAATGATAATCTTGAGCTGGGTGTTTGCTCATCTTCCACTGTGTTAATCCTTTTCGGGATTAACAACTAATTTTTCAAGTGTGTGCTCTCGGTTCTTCAGACCTTGCCTACTGAGTTCACGAGGTGTAATTGTGTGCAAGGGCTGCAGGAATGGACCTTCGACCCGATCGTTTTCCTCAACATGATTCAGCTCTTGCTCTGGGGTTTGAAGCTCCACAATGTGTTTGATAAGGAGTAGCAGCAGTGAGTTGTCATTGTGATCAAATACAAAGCTTCAGTGGGGAAGAATAAATTATTTGCATGGGTGTGATGAATGCTTGAAGGGGATTTGATAAGTTGCATGTTGAGCACTGAGAAAATTTCTCAAAATGCTCTTCGTTGTGTCAGAAACCGAACACCGATGAGATCGTCACTGGCTCTGGTGGCTGCACAGTGTGATTAAAGGTCTTCTGAAATGAATCTATCTATGATAGCGTGGCAGGTCAGAGAAGGTCAGGTAGGCTCAGGATTTCTTACACAAATAAGGATTTATTTCGACTCTTTTATTCCTAAGATGGTCAACACACTTCACAGCACTTTCCTACACAGCGTCTGAGTTTGCAGTCCTTGCAGTCGCTCGCATTTAAACCAGTTGTGTGACAGCCTTCAGTGAGTCTCTCCATCAAGGTTTTGCGTGGAACCAGCGTTGTTCGGTACGGGACTCACGGGAAGGAAGAGATGCATATGGTACTACTGAGGCTGGTAATAACAATCTTGTTCACACTTGGGAAACTTGTGCAAAATATTCCCAGCGCTGCTTTCCGCCTGCCCTCTGGCTGCGGCTGCAGCTCCTTGCTGCCCTGGTCCCAGGGTTGTCCCGGCTGGGGACCTCTGGCGTGCAGCTCGGCTCCCATTCCCAGGCGTGCCTTGGCTTCCTTACAGAGGAAACCAGTGCATGTGCGGGACGGCTGTGCCTGCAGATCTCCTCCCGAAGCGGAGTCAGTGCGGGGCGAGGGGGAGCATCTGCCCAGCAGTGTGGGTGCTGCCTGCAGGGAACCTCCCTGTAGAAGGGTGTCTGGGGGTGTAAATGCTTTGCCTGCAGAGCAGGTCTCAGTGCTGCAGCACTTAAAGTGCTGGTAGCATCCAGTCCTGGCTGCAAAAGTGGTGACTACACTTCGTAATGGTGTTATAAGGCTCTGCAAAATTTTCTCAGAACTCGCAGGTCCAAGCAGGACTGCTTCTGTGAGAAACTGCCACAGAAAGCAGCCTGCAAGAACGGCAGCCCTGGGTGGTACCTGTGAGGCTCTTCCCGGGCAGGTGCGGGGAGTGAAAATACAACCATGGTGTTTTTCTTTTCAAAAGGTCCATCCCACAAGTTACCTGCACAGGAGGTCTCACTGAGTTCTTGGGGCTACTCACTGGTAACGGGGCTGCACAGTAACCAGACTAGTTTTCCTGTGACGTGATTTGTCACTGCTCTAAGGTCTGCAGCTCTGTAATACGAGTTGTTGATGTGGAATATCAGTGAGTTTGTCAGAGTGATTAAAAAAAGTCCTTTTCTTAAGCCACTCACAGGGAGGCCACGTAATGGTTTAAGATCCGAAGTGTCCAGCTGAAACTCTAGAGAGAACTGTTCAGGCAGGCAGAATGTAATTACCTGTGCTGGAGCCCGGCCAGGTTTTCCAAAGCTAACACCTTTCATCTTGACATCCAATCTTTAATGACTGCATGTGGTAAAGACATTTGTTGGACATCTCATTTGGGAATGTAGTGTATCCAGAGCCAGCGTGCCTCTGTCCTGCTGGAGCATTGGTTCAGGATTGGTCCAAGGGAAAACTGCTCTCAAAGGTGCCACCGAGACTTCACAGACAACCACGCACTTCCTCTGGAGACTCCTCTTTGAGTATAACCAGGACCTGCTGCTGGGACTTTTCTGTCCTCCAAGTGATCTGACCCTCTGTCCTTGCAAGTTAATAGCAAATGCTGCAATTACCCTTATTCTCAGGTTGCCAAATAAAATAATTAGAGAAGTAGGCACAGTGATTTTGGAGAGATACATCAGAAAATGAAGGGGAGTGATGACAGCATGTTCTCGCAATGCCAATTAAAACAGGGCTGAGGAGATTCAACGGTACTTCCTGGGGATCCAGGCAGGCAGAAGAGGTTCACAGGGATTCACTCTAACAGGACCACAGAAAGGCTCCTTTCTGCTGGCATATGGAAACACATTCAACGAGGGAATAACCTCTGGAGTGATTTTCTTGAGCAGTATGTACCATTTAGAGCGTGGAATGATCTGAAGCATTTCTAAAGAAGGTATTTGTTATGATATGTGAGATGACCTGGCTGAAGCGAAGGATCATTAGTTCCAATGACCTATTAAATAGTCTATTTATCCCAGTTTTTGCTCTTATAATGAACCATATGATCATCTCCACATGCCAAGGCTTCAGTCAAAGTCTTGGGGTTCTTCCCTTGATTGCTCATCATGATGAAAGGTCTAGCCCAGCCCTTTACACATGCTGCCTTTTAGGTACTTTGCAGTGAAGGTATTTAAACACTTTCATTTTACAAATAAGAGTGGATGCTTAGTCACGGACTGAAGTTTCACAGCTCTCTTCCAATACTGATGCTGGAGCACACCACTATAAAGCAAGGGGAGGTTGGGTTTGTCTGTTTTGAATAGCACAGCATCTCCTGAGCTCAGCGTGAACATTCCTTGGTTCTGTGTAACATGGTTTTGTTAATATCAAGTAGCATTTGAAGTGCAGTAAAATTCTAACTTGTGAACCGAAGCAAGACAGGGCTAAACTCGAGTTAAATTCTCTGTTTCAGAAGGTCATTCTATTTTCAGGTTAATTATGTCTATCTGTTTCTTATCGGTCCAATTTGTAACCTAAACAAGCCGCGCCCATTTCTGCCTGGCATCTGTCACATCCAAACTTCCGTGTGCTATGGGGAGCTCCAATGCTCACAGATGTCACCAGCTAGGCGATTCTGCTGTGCCCCTGTTTCTCTGTTTCTCTGGGCTCCATCTGTGATGGTGCCTCTCCTTGGGGGGTGTAAACCAGCCGGAGTTCGGTGATCTCTGGTGTCGAGCGTGACCATGCAGTGTGGCGGTTTTCTGAGGAAGAAATGGGGCAAGTCAGGACAGAGAAGTCTGTAAAAGCTTTGGCTGTTTTCCCTTGAGGTGTGAACAGCCCACTGAGCCAAAGAGAAGCTATCGAATTATTAGCAGCAGCGGTAGCTATGGCATGCCTGCTGTCCTGGTGTGCTGCAGCCTTGTTGAAAGGAGCAAGAAGACCTCCGTGCTCTCTGCAGCTCTCGTTGGGGATGCCAGTGATTGTTCTGCCTTGAAGGTGTATTTTGCAGTAAGATACTATATTCTTTAGAAAAATATGAGCACAACGACTCCCAAATACTAAATATGGAGGTGAAGAGAATGGAAACTGGAGTATCCAGGGCAATATAGGTGATAGGTCAGAGTTGACCATCTAGAGAGGACATCAAGATCATCTTGTCTGTTATAATGGAAGTATCTGCCATGAGTTTTCCTTCTTCATGGTTAAACAAACACATGCCTGTATCCAGACAATGTTTGGAATGTGGTCCCTTCCACCTGCACCAGAATGTAGTCATGTGCTTTGTTTCTGTCGGTGGCACTTCGGCATTTCAAAATGTCTGGGCTGGTACATTTATGGCTTTTTTTAGAAGTCATAATAAAAAGAAGCACGTGCTCTTCTTTAACTGATGTTACTGCTGTAGCTCAGCATGATCTCACGAGCATCTTTCAATGCCACTAGTAGCTGCAAGGCCAACCTGGCACCATTACTCTAAGTCTCAAGGAAAGGGGAAAGGTCTTGTGATCCTTATTGCTTTAAGGTACTGGGAAGCACAAAGTTTCCAGCTGATTCTTACTCCTGATGCTGAAAACCTCTCGTCAATGGGGAGGTATGCCAAGACCAGGCTGGCTCTGTGCCAGGGCTGTCCTGTTCCCCTGCCCTCTTTGCTCTGCTGACACACTCTCACCCACTTTCTGCTCAGGCACTGAAAGTTTGGGGCATAAAATGTTTGCTCTTTGCAGTCAGCGTTTGTGTCTTAATGGGTCAGGAGACTCCTGACAGGGCCTGGGGCAAGCTTCGTGCTGGCTGTGCCTGTGCCGTGGAAGCAGCCCTCTGCCACCTCCAGGTCTTGTGGTGGGGCTTCAGTTACCTGGTGGTGCCAGGCAATGGTGCCTGCGGTCAACCTGCCTTGGATGGGCTGCCCGCAGCTGTGCAGGCTCCATCTGGGGCACAGCCACTGTGCAAGGCCATGTGTGGGGCTGAGGCGGGCACAACGACTGCCCTTCCCCTCAGACCAGCACCTGCCACCCCCTGAGTGGGAAGATGAAGTGGCCGATGTCCAAGTTGGGGGGAAGACTGAGAACGTACCCAGGCCTGGGCTGCTGGCAGCCCTGTTTCTCTAAACCTTCACACCTGAGAAGGCAAATGCAGGAAGCGAGGCGTTTCTTGCTGGTTTGGATGGTGTGGGGTTGGCTGGCACGGGGCTGGCGGGTCTGCCTGTGCTCACTGTGTAACCTACCCTTGCCGAGGAGCCACCTGTCCCCACAGGGCTGGCGGAGGAGGCGGCTCGGGGACAGCCGTGCCCCTCCATCCCACTGTGGGATGAGTGAGGCCAGCCTTTCCCCCTCCTCCTGCCCCCACGGTGCTGGCGTTGGCCACCTTCCGTGCCCCTCCATAGCCGGC
>NW_010391953.1:2081-8807 GCF_000710305.1 Buceros rhinoceros silvestris | reverse complement strand
TTTGGCGGCGGGGCTGGTGCAGGGAGGCCAGGCACCGTGCCTTGCTCCCTCCGGCCGGTGCCCAGCCCCACACTGCTCCTGCACGCCACGTCTTATCCCAAGTCTTGCAAGGGTCTGTCAAGAGTCTGCTGGCCCATGGCTTGGCTTGCTTTTGGTCTTCTTGTTAAAAATGCACTAAAACTTCGAGTTTTCAGGACTCCAAAGAAGAGCTTGGAGAAAAGGTCCGGGATGGCTCAACTGAAAGGAACATTTATATCAGTTATGGGGCTTTTTTTAATCTCATGATTATTGTTTTTAATCAAATCTCTCTACTCTGTTTCTGTGTGCCGCCTGACTAATGACTTTTGTAAACTTGCGTTGGCAGGACTCACAACAGCTTAAATAAAATGACTAATTGTTTTCATTCATCAGCTATTCATTGCAAGAGCAATTAGAGTTTCAGCCTTCTGCCCCCAAATGATGGCAGGATCCTGCAGTCATGTATTATTTATGTTACCTGTCTCCCTATTTATATTCTCGAGCACAGAGATGGATCCATTCAGCGTCCAGGCCCCTCCTTGTCAAACCTGGTTGGTTTGGATTTGGGTCAGAATTTGGGCAATCCAGGGTACCTGCTGCTCCTCTTCATTTCATGCAAGAAATAAATGTCAATCTATTCTTCTACCTTGTCTACATGGTGGTAGGAGCCTATTAAAATGTTTAGATGCCCCCTCTCGCCTTTCTGTTAAGCTGAAATTTAGCACTGAAGACAAGTTGCCATGCTATCGCCAAGACATCAGGTTCATTTTGGGAAGAACACTAAATATTTGCGGCTTGATATGAATTTTTTTGTCCCCCTACCCCTAATCTCTAATAAAAAAAACCCAAACCCATGGCAAACATCAGGTTTCCTTGGCGAAGTGCATCCAGCCTGTGAATGAACCAGAAATTGTTCAATTTGAAAGGGTTAAATAAAAGAGTAATCTCTCCTCCCTGGTAACACGAGTTGCAGGACAGACTGAGTAAGCTGCTCTGGGAATGGAGCCCGTGTTCCCTGGTGCCCCGGGTAGGGCTGAAGGATGAGTCTCCAAAGGTCTCATCGTCTGGGATTTTGTCGTAGTTGTGTGGTGAGAAATCATACCAGGATGGACCAGCTCAGCAGGGATCGAGTCCTCTCTCCTCCGAAGGTCCACTTGTGGCCGTGCGCGCTGGCTGCCTGGAGCGCAGGGAGTGCTCGACCCACGTGAGCAGTGGGAGAAATGTGTAGGACGGGAGTCATGTAGCTGTAGGCACCTCCGGCCATGCATCCTCATTGCTTTTCACACCACCTCTCTGCAACGTGGAAGAGGCACAGAAATTATCTGCTTTGGCTCAGTCTCTGAGGTGAAGTTGGTTTCTGCTGGTTTCTGTTGAATTCTGGATGTGGTTTGGAAGTTTGTGACGTTCCCTTGTCTTTCTAGTGGGCAGAAGGAAAATGGAAGCTTTGAAAACAGTTAAAGTCTAAATAGGGAATTTCTCAACTTCACAGCTTGATCTTCTTTCTGCTACTGCAGACTCCATTTGTGTGCGCGCTACCCTGAAAGGTACCATGTTCATTCCTAACCCCCATCTGCTTCCTGTCCACAAAGCAGCTGTAGCTGACAGCAAGTAATTCACGCGGGGGAAAAAAATCCCAGAGAAAATGGTAATCTTAGCACTCCGCCTCGTACCTGGCAGATCTCACAACACTTCACAAAGCAAGGGTGGCGAATTTTAAAGCCCTCAGCCACCCAATGTGCTAGTTAAGAGGAGGGAGGAGAAGCATTTGTTTGTAACCGAGCTATTAAATGTAGGATGGTGTCTTATAAAGCGGCAGTGTTGTTTTCCAAGGCTGGTTAGGAATGGTGAATAGAGCTGGGTCCCACAGCCCTGGAAACGAATGCAAAACTCACTCTCCTTCAACGGGTGATGGATACAGAAAGTTGTTTCTATTCGAGATTCTTCCCCATGAGTGTCACGGGTAGCGTTGTCTTGAATTGCACAAATACTGTACTTAGCTTTTGAATATGCTCAAAGTAATCCTTAATGCTGATGGATAGCAAAGTGATACAAGAAATACAAATCTTCTAAGAATTTGATTGTAAACACTGCATCTGAAACCAATGCAATTCCATTACAACTTCAAAACTACTTTGCATATATATATTTCTCTTTTCCAAGGCTCTCAATATGATTTATGAGCAGCAATTAACTCAGCCCTTAGAACCATGTGACAGAGGTGTTGCTGGGCCCGTCTGTGAACTAGGCAAGCTGAGGCACAGAGGTGTCAAAAGTAGCTTGGCAGCCATGGTATTGCAAAACGAAGGCCGGAACCCCAAAATGCTGCATCACAGCCCCTATTCTGAGAGCTGTCCATTTATTGTGAGAAGATTGTTAAAATCTGCAGGGCGTGTTTAGAAACTTAGACATACTTTTAAATGCAGAGGAATCATCCTTATTAAATGACCAGTGTAGGAGGATTTTGACGTCATGCTGAAGAAACACCTAAACCGTGATGGAATGAGAATCAATACAGGTCATTAAAAACAACAGCCCTGCTGAAACAGATTTTTCCTGTCGCTCAGCAATGTTTATATGCTGTGCCCCCTTTATGCTGCTCTACCTCTGTAACACAAAAGCCTTTTAAAACCAGAAATGGCAGATGGTCTGTAGGATGCTGTACCGTAGTGCTCACAGACCATGGGCTTGCTTCCTCCTCTGCCCAGCAGGACTGGGACTCTCTCACACCTTCAGCGAAAGGGGCAGGTGTGGGCTCTGGGTGGGTTTTACGCTTATGAGAGCCTGGGCTTCCAAATCCCTGTTGGAAGAACTGGTCCCAGTGCTCCTGATGGAAACCTCTCAGGGTGGCTGAATGCTGCTGGCTGGGAGAAAGGCGCTTGGGAAGCAGTGCTCCAGTGGAGGTAAAATTCATCCCCTGCTTAGCTCAGAGCTCGTGTCCTCCCTCAGAGCTCATGTGCCCCCTCAAACGCACCACCGCTGGTGTGACTGTGATGCTGCTGAGGCAGAGCTGGAATCGGATACTGGTACCTGCTTGCAGTCATGGTCCCAAGAGGGTCTGCAAGGCCTTCCCGATCGATAGAAGAGTGTGCTAAGTATCAGCCCAGGCTGAAATCAGGATACAGCCAGGTGTTTTAGGAAAAAAGTGGGTGTTTGCATCTCCATTTTAGAGCACTCTGTACAAAAGCAGTAATTTATGACACATCTTGTACTGTCTTCCCTGCGAGCACATTCATATTAGTAACAGGGTAAGAATTCCAGACGATCTACCTTGCTAATTGTGGAAGGATAGAAACGTGTGAAAACCTGATAAATACAGCATGGGGACTTGCCGCGTGTTCAAACCTTGGAAAGGGAAACACTTTATTTGTGTCTGAAACTAACAGCTATGTACTGGCGGAAATTGTACTTTTTGTAGTTGTATGGAGATTTCTGCTGCACGACAGATGACTTTACCAGGGGATTTTTTTTTTTAATAAGAAAGGAAAAGTAGAATACAGATGTGGGTAATTAAATATAGGAGATCCTATTTCTGGTTTTAGCGTAAATGCGTATGTTATTTGTAAACCTGACTCATTTGTAAAGACACACACAAAAAATGGGCACACAGTCAGAGTTATCCAAGTCCTTGTATGAGTGTGAGCTGTACTTTGTACGCTGGTCTCAAAATGTTCCCCAGCAATGGTCTGGGCTACCAGTACAGTTATAGCTGTCACCAATATACATCTTCTGTGTCTTTATTTTCACACACAACTACATTAAACTCTGCGCAGTGTTCCACCCTGTGCCGGTAAGTACTTAAGAGAATCAGGTAGGCAGATAATATTGCTGAAAATAAACTCAGGGGTATAAAAGCTCTTCTTGAAATTAAAGCCAAAGGCAAAACAAGTGGCCCGTCAGGACCCCATAATCCAACATGAACTTTGCAACCCCTAAGACTGGATAGTTTGACAATCCTCACATTGCTCTGGGCGCCTGATTCAACCCCAAATACTTCAAAATTCTAAGGCAATCGCTGCCTATTATTTGTTTGGTGTGTTGGGTTATTTTTTTACCTCTGGCTGAAGGTGCAAAGCAAAACAGGTCTGTGGTCCCGCTCCCATTACAGCCTGTGAGAGTTTGCTTACATTGAAGTCACGGACAAAACCCTCAACAGCTTTAATGGGGGCAAGAACAGGCTCACCGTGATTTAGTGTAAAGTGCTCAGCTCAAGGCAGAAAGACAGGGGCTCTTTGAAAATGACAACTTGCGGGTTTTGGAGAGGTCATTAACATATTTGTCATGGGGGAAAAAGGGTAAATGAGGAACTTGAAAAGAAAGGCGGATATTAATTACGCTTCAGACAACATTGTTGGGTGCTGATGACATACTGTAGCTCTCCAGACGACTGTAATTTGCAAGTGAACCCAGCGAGTAGGAGACTTTACAACAAGCCGAGCAATTAGCTCTTCCTGAGCTGCAAGAGTGACATCATGTGTGCAAAACATGCCTTCGCCTTCAGCTAACACCACACACTCATTTATTCTTCCTGTAGGGTCACGGTTGGCTCTGAATGCCATTAAATCCTACCCCGACGGATGCGCTAACTTTCAGAGTCTGGTGAACGCGGGTCCCTGAAGTGCAGATAAAGAAAGGTGTGTCCAAAGCACCAGCTATCAACAAAAACAATGCCAGTGTCTGATCTTTGTGCCCTGTAGCTGGCCTACAAAATTCTTGTGTTCCTCTAAATACCTTAACTTGTTTTTCCAGGGTCTTGGAAACTCTTCCTTTTTGAAGAGATCTGACCTAGTAAGTGATTTTTATTCCTGGGATTTGTCAAGATGTTGTTGTTGAAGGTGAGGGGTTGCTTTTCTGACCTCTTTATGGGGAGTTCTGAAAAAAAGCAAGGATTTTATTGAACTAGGAACTGGAATAGAAATGAAATCCTTTAACAGTGATGGTCATGTGTATCTGGGCATAGATTTCCTGTAGTGCATGGGGCTTGTCATATGTTGGATCATTTAACGTTTTGCACTGCATGAGCTTATCAAAAAGACTATAAGGATCCATCTGATACTTAAGGAGGAATAAATTTTGGCATTGATCTATTGAGCCAATTCTGTTCATTCTTTAATCAGAGATGTAGTCCCACTGGAGCCACATACTACCAACTCGCAGTAAATTAAGCTCCTGCTTAAGTGCTTTGTAGAACCAAGAGCTGAAGAAATCTCCTGAAGCCTTTTCAGCTCTTTTGTCTAAGTGCCATGCAAATGATCATGGACTTCTTGATATTTTTGCTGGGTTGGTGAAAAAGAAAAACGGAATGTGAGCAAGCTTGACTTTAGAGAGAGATTTCAGTGTGTGAAAAGCTGCTGTATCTTTTGAAGAAAACTGTTACTACAAACCCAAAATGAGCATTTCACCACTGCAGTTTTTTTCTAAACATAGCAGTGGGCACGAAGAGTTGGCAGAGCAGATGCAGAATGGGGCCACAGCTAGCACGGCACAGAGCTGGGGAGTCTTGCATCAAGTGGGAGCAAGTTTCTCCTGCTGCGGTGCAGTGCCAGGCAGGGCTGTACACATCCCCGCTGCCTTTCCCCAGCCCTGATCACGCCTGATCAGTGCTGGCTGCTCTCAGTCCACCTCTGTGTGTCCCAAGCTTGCTGTCTGTCTGTGAAGGAGGCAGGAAAGCTCCTCTTTTTAGCAGCAGCTCAGTCAGACCCGTGACACTCCCGTGCTGCACTTTCTGTTCGGCAGATCAGCGCAACAGGGTATTTGGATCTGATCACACCCCCCACGCTATCAGCAAATCATCGATCTGGCTCTCTTGTTTCTGGCTCACATGTTTACATAGGTCTCCAGAAGCTTCTTCTAAACTTAGAACCTGAGGAAAATAGAAACCTGTTCTCCAAAGCCAGCAGGACGTCTCAATAGGAGCTGTTATTGCTGTTATTGAGAGTATTAACAACCTTACGTTAGCCAAAGGCAGGAATGAGTCTCTTGCTGGACTGCGGCTGGCATGTGTGACATGTCGAATGTCCTTACAAAGCTGTGGCAAAGCCATCCATCAAAAACGGCAAAGCTGCTGGAGGCTGTTATGCCGAAAGCTACCGAGTAGGGAGCTGCGTTGCCTTCCAGTCCCCACCGACACTGGAGCCTGCTGGTACCTGTTCCGACTGTGACAACTCCTCCCAGCACACAGACAGGTCACTTACAGCGTTCGTTTGGCAGTTCTCTGCAGTACAGCTCCCGTTTCGACGGCAGCAGCGAAGGCAGGAACACTCTGAGAGGCTGGGGGCAAAAGTGCTGAGCAAAGCCCAAAAGGAGGGGAAAAATTCTGTGAAAACATTCGTACCCTGTTCCTCCGCTTGAGCTGCAGGGACTTTCCTCTTAACTGAACCCCGAGGATGCCCTCGTCGGAGCCAGTGCAGTTAGCTGCTTTATCTGTAGCTGCCAGCGCGGCCACAGATGCGATAGGGGAAGCCATCGGGTTTGGTGGTGTGGGCAGGAGGGTAGGGCCCGCCTGCAGGAACGGTCTGTTGGCTGAGGCGCTCTGCACAGCCTGGAGAAGCCAAGCTCCCGCAGAGCCGGAATCTGCCAGCTTGGTGGAGCATTCTGCTTGGATTATCCTCTGCAGTGCACCCCCTGAGCTCAAGTTTAATTCTGTGAAGCTGGTGACAGGCTGGGTTTGGGTCTAAGTGCATGGGTTTGATTAGTTCACTCCCCTTCAAG
>NW_010391953.1:0-1998 GCF_000710305.1 Buceros rhinoceros silvestris | reverse complement strand
TTCAAGGGCAAAAACTGCATAAACTTGGTCTTTACTGAACACCACTCTCCATGTGGTGTTGACCTACCAAAATTACCCTGACGTGCTTCTCCACGCACTGGAGCGACAGAGCTGGGACACTCCACGTTTAAAACAACACCGAACAATCGAAGTCGCACAGAAAAACTGAGGTTGTGTAAGAATTAGGTGAGAATCAGTCTCAAAAGACTGGGTGTGAGAGCAGAAAGTGCAACTATATCAAACACACCTCCTTGTCTTCTGCTGGCCTTGCCCCATGGACGCAGGGTGTGCGGAAGAGGTGGAGGTGGTCTCTCTCCTGCACACACACGTACGTGTGTGCCCGTGCACATACCCGTCGGGCTCCCCACGCGGCGTGTAATAATCTGTGCGGTGCTTTGGATGAAAATGCGGTTTCATAGATGTACTGCTCAACAGCTGCTCTTCTTCATCTCTCGACTTATTTGAAAGGTTTTTGTTTTGTGGCTTTACTGGGTGACTTTCTCGATGCACTGATTTAAAAACAGCAAAACCCCCCAACATTTAATTTCTTTGAAGCCCATAGTGGTTACCATAGAAATACGTTAGCTGCAAAACAAGGAATAATTAGTTTATGTTTGTTCCTTTGTGTCTCCTAATTTCTTCCATTCAGGATTTTTAAGCGTATAATTAAAGGGATTACTCAGCTTTGATTTCCCCCCCTCTGTAAATTCATTTAAAGACAAAACTCTGATGTCTGTAGAGCATAAATAATAATGATTATATGTGGTAATTAGTCCAACCTGTTTGTCCACGTAGAAGCAAACAACATGTTTTCTGTCGAATGACTGCGATGCTGACTAGTGGTCACTCTCAGCTTCCAGCGTGGCATTCCCAGTGAGCAATCTCATCCCTTATGGCTACTCAACTAATTACCTTTAACGAACCACGGTTTGGAGTGGGCCTCTTGAGCACTGCAGGACACCTCCTGGTGTCATTCAAGTTCTGAGACAAGTTGAACTTGACCGGAGAGGCATCAGGAGGCTCCAGAAGTCTCTAAGGTCAGGTGGCGATTGAGCAAGGCCGGGGATGATTGCGACACGGGGGTTGGAGGTAGTTATTTAACACCTCTGCCTTGGCAGGATTCGCTGAGTAGGCAAAGTTCTGCCCATCTGGAGGAAGGGCTCAAACTTGTGGGACTTCTCCAGCAATGCTTGTAATGGACAGGGCTTTCAGTAAAATGGCAGCCTTCCCCAAACACAGGAAAGGGAGGTGGAGACCTTCGGTTCAGAAGTTCCTTTGGGAGAAATGCTCTTTCTTTAAGGCTTCAGGATGAATAAAGAGGAACAAGAGTCTTACCCCAGAGCTATGCAGTGCTGTTCCCCTTGTCCAGCCCAATCAGCCTGGGAATGTTCCACACTAGGTAAGGGGAACCCATCAGGAGCAGGACTTACGCGCGGCCTCCTGCTGCCCTTCAGACCAGCCTGCGGCTGGGAGGCCAGGACACTGCCCATGGAGGCGAGAGGGGTGGCCCTGTGCTCCGGTGTCATAAACCAGTGTCCAGACCGCTGAGTTCTCCTGCGGAGAAGAGATGAGTACCGCCAGCACCTGATCTGGTAAGGATGTTCCAGTGACTGGATCAAGCCTTTCAGGAAAAATAGTAACAATGCTGTCATGTGGCTTTTGAGAGCTCAGGTCTGAGCTAGGTTCCGCGGTGCTCTGGGTACCTGTAGGTTTAGTCACCTGCAAACGGACGGGAGTTTTGAGCTTTTTTGCTTTACTGTCTACGTTAGTCCTTATTTGACCATAACCATCAAGCTTCTCTTTCTATTTTACATCCTCTGCATCACCTGGGAACAAAAGCGCCTCCGAGTGCCCCAAAACGCCCCGCTCTGCCTCCCGGAGGCCACCCGGGCCTCCGTCCCAGCGCACAGCCCCTTATCGAGGGGCCTGAACGGGATTCCGCGCCGCGCCCGAGGCGACACCCGAGGGCTGGCAGATGGCGAAGCGCTCGCTGGGACC
>NW_010391952.1:0-1044 GCF_000710305.1 Buceros rhinoceros silvestris | reverse complement strand
AAACAATACCTCAGCCTAGGCCATACTGACTGCCATCAGTGGCCCACCTCAACTATACCACCCAAGGAGACCTTCCGGTGTGCTCTTTGCAACCGGTCTTGCCTATCCCGCATTGGCCTTTTCAGCCATCAGTGTGCTGGCAGTAAGCATGGGTAAAGCCCTTCCCAAATCTTCGTCCACGAAGCCAAGCCACGATGATGATAATAATGATGATGAAAATAACATCCACGCTTGCTCCAGAAACTTCTGTTTTAAGTAACAGCCTATCCCGCGTTGGCCTTTTCAGCCATCAGTGCGCTTGCAGTAAGCGTGGGTAAAGCCCTTCCCAAATCTTCGTCTGTGAAGCCAAGCCATGATGATCATGATGATACTGTGTATATACAATATATATATACAATATATACTGTGACTATTTCTTAATGGGGGAAAAAAGTCATTACATTAGGAAGGAATGGCTGGAGAGTGAATTCATCCAGAAGCATCTGCTCAGGCATCTTTAAAGACGCTTTCCGTAGACCGCAACAACTGTCAATCCCCACATGCAAGAAATCAGGCAAGGAAGGGAGGAGACTGGCATAGCTGAGTTGAGACCTTCCGGTAAAACTAAAGGGCAAGAAGGAACTGCACAGGCAGTGGAAGCAGGGACAGGTATCCTGGGAAGAGTCTAGGGACACCTCCTGTTGTGTAGGGATGGGGTCAGGACACCCAAGGCACAGATGGAGCTGAACTTCTCCAAGGCTGCAAAGAATAAGAAGTGCTTCTATAGCTACATCAGACAGAAAAGGAAGGTCAAAGAAAGCATAACCCCTGATGAGCAAGACTGGCAAGCTGATAACAACAGATGAGAAGGTGGCTGATGTATTCCACTGCATTTTTGCCTCAGTCTTTACTGACAATCTTTCTTCCCACACCTCCTGAGTGGATGGATTGCAAAAAGGGTTCTGTGGGAGCAAAGGCTCTGCCACTGGAAGAGAAAATCGGGTTTGTGAATACCTGAGGAACATGAACATATCGAAGTCTATGGGACCTGATGAGATGCATCCC
>NW_010391951.1:0-340 GCF_000710305.1 Buceros rhinoceros silvestris | reverse complement strand
CGAGGGAGGGTCCTTTGGCCTGACGCCCCCGAGAGCCGCCGCCTCGTTGGCTCTTTATAAACCCTTTAGAGGCGAATCGCGATGGGGGGTGTGAAAAGTGCCACCTCGCACCCTGCAGTCACCTCGCCGCCGCGTTTTCTGTCCCCAGAGCTGTGTCCTGACTGCTCCCCGACCCCCCCATCTTGTGCAAAGGGACCCCAGAGGGGCAGTTTCTGAAGCCGAGGTGGTCGTTGCTCCCTGTCCCCACCCCACACGTGATGCCCGGCGCTGGGTGGCCGCCCCGCCGTCACCCCCGGATTGGTCCCGGGCAAAGCTCGTCCCTTGGCTTTGGTTTCTTCCA
>NW_010391950.1:5817-7065 GCF_000710305.1 Buceros rhinoceros silvestris | reverse complement strand
CTCATGGGGCCATTACGAAGAGCTACATAACGTACAGGTGGACAGAGCCAAACTACACACTCAAAATTCACCTGGAAACTGAGCACCAGGCAGCAAAATATCACAGGACTTTGGGGTTGCACATGCCCTGCCTGCATAAGCATCCTCAACAAGCGGTGTGTCTACAAGTGTTCCGGCTGGCCGCCGTGGCCTGAGGAACCCTGGGGATCAAATAAGGATCTGAAGACCACAACTCCCCACCCCATGGCACTAGTCAGTCAGTGCAGGGAGCCAGAAAACACACAGTGCTTCTCCAGGCCAGCAACGCCTCTCCTGTCACCTCCCCATGGCTTCTTCCTCCTGTTTGAAAATGCCAGTTCTTGGAACCTGAAGCATCTCATGGGAAGGCAGGTGCTCAGAGACGCTTCCTTGGTCCAGAACAGAAATCCTCATGTCATTTGGGGATGATGTTGGAGACCCTGTTTGTTAGGAACAAACTCTCATCGCCAGAAGATCCCCTGTCCCTGTCACTGGCACCAGCTCTACCTCCCCTCGCCGGTGTCACCTTCTGCTCCTCCACCCACCAGAAGCACTGCAGAAGCTGGCGAGAGATGCCAAATTCCTGTAGCTTTTCCTCCCACGGGGATGAGCAGGGCAGGCAGTGTTTCCTTCTCCAGCCAGCACCAGGTGCACCAGGATGCTCACACAGGCAGGGCTCTGGAAAGCCAAAACTGTGCCGGGGGATGCCGCTTCACGCTGCCTTTTTTAACAACACTGGAATTTGGGGGAGCCCACGCTGGCTGTGCACACCCCGCACCGCTCCTCCCTCAGACATCCTGGAATAGCTGAGAGAGAGGCCCCGGGGAGAAGCTGAGAGTGAAAACCAAGCTTTTAGGGAAGAAGAGGAAGGCTGAACCGGTCGAACAACCCCAGGCAGGCGGCTGCTGGGGCTGCCGGCAGGAGCTTGGGCTGCGTGGACAGGCTACTCCTTCTCGCCCAAGCAGCCTCTGTGTCTCATTCACAGATTTGCTGTCCCTGAGTCATTGCCCTTCAAACGACAGCGGAGCTGAGCTTCCTCTGCGAGAAGCCGGGCATGAGTCGCATCCTAATGGCATCCCAGTGATAGCAGGAAGAGACCCCGGCAGCCAGGCTGATCCTGCCCTCCTGCCTCTGCCATCCCCAACCCTGGCAGGCAGCTCTGGAGCTGGGCAGTGAGGAAGAGCCCCATGGGGCCAGTCCTGAGGCCGTGGGGTGTTTCAAGGAGCCCCT
>NW_010391950.1:0-5771 GCF_000710305.1 Buceros rhinoceros silvestris | reverse complement strand
GTGAGTAAGAGCCCGAGGGGGCCGTTCCTGAGGCCGGGGAGTGTTTCAAGGAGCCCCTGCTGCCTCCTGGGGTGCTGCATTGGGTCCCCGAGGCTCCCAAAAGCCGAGCCCTGTGGTGGTGCCCAGGGTCTCTGCTATGAAGAGAGGGCAGGCTGTGCACAACAGGCTCCCGGGGCTCGCATGCAGCCAGCACGGGCAGCAGGCACAGCCGGCAGCACACAGGCGCGGGAACAGGCGCTGGCACCTGCGTCACTTGTAGCTACTTGGTGACAGTTTGATGGAGACAGATCTCTCGCCCTCCCTCGCGCTCTTCCCTGCACCATTTGCCGACCTGCCTGTTGCTGCACCGAGACTCGCTGCCTGTATAAACTATTTTTCTCCCTCAAGCACTGACAAGATATGAACAAGCAAGGAAAAACAGACAACCAACAGCCCAAAGCAGGCAGCCAAACTCCACTGGAATCGGTGGGAAATCAACCCCCTCACACCACCACCCCACAGCCCAGCCAAGCGCACCCCACACTCCCCCCAGGCATCTCGAGACATCTCAGCCTCCAGCAAAGCCCACGACTGTCCAAGCTCCACTCAGCACTCCCCTTCCCGGGCACCGCTGGAGCATTTCTGACACCTTGATGCTTTTTTCTTTCTACAACAGAGCGAAGTCCTTTCATCAGTACAGCTCTTGGTTCCTCTGTTTTTCCATCTTTGATCTCCGTTTTCAAGCACCCGACACAAGGCGCAGGAATCAGGCCATGCCGGAGGCTGTGGCCGCAATAACCACATGCCTAAACCTTCACATTCCTCTTGCTCAAATTCTTTATGCAGTTTAATCACATCTTTGTGCAGGGCTGAAAAAAATTACCTTTGCTTACAGGGAACTGGTGCGTAACAGGGAGCTGCGTGCTTGGCTGAGCTCGGGCGTGTGGGCTTGCCAAAGCTGCCAAACAACGTACTGTGCTGATCCGCTGGAATTACTCTGGAATTTACTCTGGAACTTTTGATCACCCTGTAACACGCCAGGGAAGCTCCACCTCACCAGCCAGGCCTGTTCCTGAGGAAAAGCTGTAGGCTCTGGAGCTGCCCTGGGAGCTCGGGAGCAGCCTCTCCCCTCCTGGGTGTAGCACCCATGAGCCCATTCATGCTGCGAGAGGAGGCCAGGCCCAGGGCGCAGCTTTGCAGCACCCACCAGCAGATTCCCTGGAAGCCACAATATGAACGTAACCCCACATTCCTTACTAAAAAGCACGAGATTTTGGTGGAGCCACTTCTTCTGCAGGTCTCAAGGGACCTCCTTGCTGTGTGCAGGTCTCTGTGCAAGGAGCCGTCCGGGCTCAGAGCCAGAGTGCACTGGGTTGAGCAGCACTTTGGATAAGCCCAGCCCAGGCAGAGTCAACTTGAGCTGCTTTTGGGAAGGCAAAATGCTGCTTTCGTTCCCCCATGAGGCATCCCTGGCCCCAGGATGCCCCCGAGACACAGCCCTCCCAGTGTGCCCAGAAGATGCTCCGCGGGGAGGGATGCTCAGCAGAGACGCTGATTGCTGATGCTATTTCTGGCTAAACAAGAGCGAGAAACCAGGACCCCCGGAGGACGTTGAACCCGGGCCCTGCAGATCTGCTCCCTCACCGCATTGCCCGCTGCAGGGAAACACCGGCACGTCGCTAAAAGCCTCGGCAGTGAAATCCCCCCAGCTGGGCTCTCCGGAAGGCATCGGGGAAACCAGAGGTGCAGAACAGGATCTGGCCGGGGGCCCAGCAGGGCTCAGCAGCCCAGCCGCCCAGAGAAACCCTGCTAATCTAATAGCGTTTGAGATGCTACAGGTCCTTCCCACCAGCGCCGGCCCTGCAGCTCCTGGCTGTCAGTCCTTCTCTCTCCGCCGCTTTGTTTCTTGCAGCCTAATGAGTCCTTAATTCAGCAGGCTGTGGCCCATAGATCTTGATTTTGCCCTGGTACTGGTGGGAGCGTGCACTTTTAGGAGAGCTCTGCCTTCGCCGACGCAGACCTCTCAGCTTGCAGTGCCGGAGCTGCAGCAATGCTGCTTTCTGCCTCTTCAGAAAGAGGGGGAAAAGGCACAGACCAGCCGCAGGCATCCCGCAGGGCATGGCTTCGGAAGGAGGGGGATTTCTTCCCGCACTAAGTCCTGCAAAGCATGAGCCGACTGCCGCTGCCCCGCATGTCCCAAGGGCTTTCAGCTGCACCATCCACACCCCCTGGCTGGGACCACCTTTTAAAGAATGGGACCAACGTGTCACTGCAACCTCCCAGTGTACAAAGTTCATCGGATCTCATGGCGACAAAGGGAACAAGTCGACTGGGAAGAGGGGAGATGGAGGCAGCAGGCAGTGGCTCCCCACTCATGTAATGACTTTTCCCTCTTAAAGACAGGAACACACAAGCGTTTTCCACCTGTTTTATGCACATGGCCACTAACTAGCCCTGTGACCTGGGCAGCTGGCACGCAGGGCTTCTTCACTGCAAGAGCTGAAACATCATTCAGAAGATGGATGGAGCTCACGGACCCACTTCGTCCTCTCCCTGCCCTGTTCACTGAGTGCTGGGGCTGGTGCCCGCGAGGGGCTGCCAGAGCCACCCTCCACGGAACCCCAGCAGACGTGAAACACCAACAAACCACAAACCTGAGAAACATGTCTTCACGTTTCACTGTCTCCCAGCCACCAGGCTTTTGGGTGTCAGCTGCAGGAGAAACAAGTGAAATGTTTTCAGAGTGTGATTTGGAAGCTGCTGCTGCTGCTGCCCGGAAGGAACAACAACTTACGTGGAAAGTGGGATCTGCCCAGAATTACTCTGGAGCAGGAAATAAAAAGGCCTGGGAGAGCATTAGAGCAGGGAGTAATCAAGGCAGCGGAGTTACAGAGACCCCTCCACCTCACGGCATTTCCCTGCTCATGGGGAGCTGTTAGCCCAGCCTCCCCCGTGTCCTTCCCCAAAGCCCCGGGCACAGACGGGTCCGAGTTTGGAGATTCAGGATGCTGCTCACACCCTCCCTGGCAGCACCTGCCTTTCCCCTGCCGAGCACAGCATCCCAAAACCAGGGGCAGCCCCCAGATGGTTTATTAACAGGGAACGATGGGACTCACATGCCTCCTGAAACCAACCTGCAACACTCAGACGCTTCCAAGTTCTTAACTCGGGGTCAAACCTGCTGCTGTCAGACAGAATCAGCCACTCCGGTGGGGCTCGTCCTTGTTGTTTTAAAGCAGGTGCAATAAAGAGCTAAAATCACCCGGGGTGATTCAGCTGCTGAAGCACTCCGTGTGCGCTTTACAGAGCCGCACTGCTCCTCGGGGACGGGATTACGGGGATACGTGGCTCTGCAGAGGGAGCCTGGGTGCAGGTGAGCTTCAGCTGCTTTGTTTCCCCGCCTTGTTTTTCCAGCCATTGTTACGGAAGAGGAAGGATGCAAATGGGAGGCAGCACTAACCCCCCACCGGCACTAACCTCCCACAGCGAGCACTGTCCCCAGTCCCAGAAATACTATTTCAACCCTGTTTACCCAGTTAGGGGGCTCTCTGCAGCCAGAGTCCTGCCTCGGGGATCTTGCAGGAGCCTCTCACGTTGGCTGAGAAGCCTGTTCCATTTCCCTCCACTCCTCTCCTATTTTGCTGTCATTTGCTCTCGTAGCGCAGAACCATGGAATGCTTTGGGTTGGAAGGGACCTCGAAGATCCATCTAGCTCCCACCATCGAGCGGCAGCTCTCTGCCATCACTTGTTATTCAGCATCTGGAGAGGAATTACAAATCCAGGCTGCTTTGAAAATCCCACCACGCAGATGTCCCCAATGCAGCGAGTCACCGCAGCCCCTGCTGAAGGCCAGGGACTCGAAATCGGGCCAAAACTCATGTGGCACCGCCACACCAGAGGAGTTTGGCGTCAGCTGTGTTTCACAAGCGGGGAACAGCCACCGAGAGGGCAACGCTGAGCCTCACAGCTGAGAAAGTCTGAATTCACCTAAATACCTATGGAAGCACTTAAATAAGTGGCCTGAACTTCACGAGAGACTGACAGGAGCGGAAGCTGCACGGACTCGGGCCGGTGCGGGCAGACTCAGGTGCCCCACACCCGAAATCTCCTTGCAGGGGACCCAGTGCCGCTCACACCCTCCTGTTGCTTCCCAAATGCCACCCATGACACCGCAAAGCTGGTGCTCAGGGATGCTCTCTGGGTGCAACCGCCAACGCGACATGGAGCAAGCCGGGAGGTAGCACCTGGCCACTGCGGAGCTCTGCGTCCCTGGAGCTCGGTCCCTGCTTACTCCCCAAGTATGGGGAGAGCAGGGACACTGAATGAAGGCTCATCTAGAGACTCCGTTTCTAGATGTTTTACGGTCCAGGGGAACATCTCCTTGCCCAAGACCCAAAGAGAATGATGATTTTATTGTTCCTTGCTACTCTCACTAGGTTTCTACAGCAGCGAGCAGAAGTGGGACTCAGCAGAGGTGGCCGCTGAGCCTGAAGGAGGGTGTCTGAACACGCAGGCCTGCGGGAGAAGCGCCGAGTCCCTTCACCATGGAAGCCGAGCAGCAGGACCAAACCGTCCGGCGCAGGCTGGATACTCTGTACCTTCGAAACCGCCACGGGAACGTGGGCAAGCAGATTGCAATTACCTGGCCTGGCACCGGCCCAGAACGCCAGCGCTGGCTCCTTCCAAAACCGGCTCCTTACAAAAGCGACACAGGAACGCAGGCCTGAGAGCGGCGGCCGGGATTTCGCCGTCATGCCCTTGATGAACGAAAGGCGCCAACCACCTCAGTATCCCCAGCACTGCTCCCAGGAGATGAGCGACGTGCCAAGAGCCACCTACGCCACTGCCACAGCTCCAAGCGTGCCTCACAACTCTCCCAGGAGAGCCCCGTCCTGTCACCGGGGATGCTTTGCCACCGTACCTCTGGGGACAATGCCTTAAGACACCCTGCTGCCTCTTCCCCCAAGACACAGCTCCGAGAAAGGGGAAGCAGGTTTAATTATCGACACCATGACACTCCCTGGAGGCGATGTCCAGAGGTGAGCCAGGCAGCTTGGAGCAGGCGGAGGCCGGAGGAGCCGCAGTGCTGGGGCTTGTGAGAAAGCAGAGCGGCGCTGGGCTCTGGACAGAGATGTGACCACAACTCTTGTTTTGGAGAGGAGACGGCACCGTGCTGAGGCTCGATCTGACTGATGCTGGGGGAGGCAACCCATTCGCCCCATAAGTGATGTTGGGGGGAACGCCAAGTGGGGAGGCACAACCCAGCACCTCCTGGGAGAAGGGGCAGAAGGGCTGGAAAGGACCGTGCTGAGGCTCGATCTGACTGATGCTGGGGGAGGCAATCCATTCGCCCCATAAGTGATGTTGGGGGGAACGCCAAGTGGGGAGGCACAACCCAGCACCTCCTGGGAGAAGGGGTAGAAGGGCTGGAAAGGAGCTGCTGCCTGCAGGGAAGGGGTTCTGGTGCCATGGTTCATCTCAGGTCACCACTTGTCTACACACCTCAGCTTAATGTCGGTCGGGCAGAGCTCTGGGCTGCCCCAGCCCTCTGCAGCAGTGGTAGCGGGCTGGAGGCAGTGGTGTGGAGGCCACACACTCGCCCTGTGGGCACACAGGGGTCCTTACGGTAGGGAGGCTGGTAGGGAGAGGGGTGCCAGGAGCCTGCCTGAGTCCGGACAGCTGTAAAGGGATGTGCGTGTGGACACGTGCCCAGGCCAAGACCCGCTCTGCCCTCTCGCTCCCACCACCCTCATCCCGGCTGCCCCAAGGGCTCTGGACTTGTCCCGCTGGC
>NW_010391949.1:0-1416 GCF_000710305.1 Buceros rhinoceros silvestris | reverse complement strand
AGGGGTCTGGGGGGAGGGGAGGGGTCAGAGGTCGCTGGACCCCCCCAGCCCCATAGCGACCCCTCCAGCCCCATAGCAACCCCCCGACCCCAGTAAACCCCGCAAAAGGGCCGATTATTAACCACTAATACCATTTATTACCGCTAATTAGTACCCTAATAGCAACTTATTAGCACTTAATAGCCCATTATTAGACCGTAGTACCCTTTATTACCCCTAATTATCCCCTAATATCCCTTATTAGTACTTAATAGCCCCTTATTGCCCCCAGTGTTCTTTATTAACCCAAATTAGCCCCTGCTGCCCTCTTATTACCCCGTTATTAGCCCGTTATTACCCCATTATTACTCATTACTCCAGTTATTAGCCACTTGTTAGCCCCTTATTACCCCTTTGTTACTCCTTTATTAACCTGTAACCCCTAATTAACGTCTTATTAACCATTACCCCTTTTTCACCCCCCTTATTAACCCCTCACTGACCCCTTATTAGCCCCTTATTAATCCTTATTAACCTCTTATTACCCCTTTTATTACCGCTTTTATTATGCCATAACCCCTTATTACCCCCTACTAACCCCTTATTACCCCATCAACCCCTTATTACCCCCTCTTAACCCTTCATTAACCCCTTATTAATCCTTATTAGCCCCTTATTAGCCACTATTAACCTTTATTAACCCTTATTAACCCCTTATTACCCCTTTATTACCCCATAACCCCTTTATTACCCTG
Organism: Buceros rhinoceros silvestris; assembly: GCF_000710305.1. Lineage (NCBI taxonomy): Eukaryota > Metazoa > Chordata > Aves > Bucerotiformes > Bucerotidae > Buceros > Buceros rhinoceros. Next base: position 682 of record NW_010391949.1, on the reverse strand, counting down.
TATTAACCCATTATTACCCCATCAACCCCTTATTACCCCCTCTTAACCCTTCATTAACCCCTTATTAATCCTTATTAGCCCCTTATTAGCCACTATTAACCTTTATTAACCCTTATTAACCCCTTATTACCCCTTTATTACCCCATAACCCCTTTATTACCCTGTATTAACCCATTATTACCCCATCAACCCCTTATTACCCCCTCTTAACCCTTCATTAACCCCTTATTAATCCTTATTAGCCCCTTATTAGCCACTATTAACCTTTATTAACCCTTATTAACCCCTTATTACCCCTTTATTACCCCATAACCCCTTTATTACCCTGTATTAACCCATTATTACCCCATCAACCCCTACCGCTTTTATTATGCCATAACCCCTTATTACCCCCTACTAACCCCTTATTACCCCATCAACCCCTTATTACCCCCTCTTAACCCTTCATTAACCCCTTATTAATCCTTATTAGCCCCTTATTAGCCACTATTAACCTTTATTAACCCTTATTAACCCCTTATTACCCCTTTATTAATCCATAACCCCGTTATTACCCCGTATTAACCCCTTATTACCCCCGATCAACCCCTTATTACCCCCTCTTAACCTCTATTAGCCCCTCATTAACCCTTATTAGCCCCTCATTAGCCCGTCATTAACCCCTAATAACCCCTTATTAACC
>NW_010391948.1:13343-19000 GCF_000710305.1 Buceros rhinoceros silvestris | reverse complement strand
GGGGGGGGCAGAATAAATGCCTTTAGGATTCTTAAAGATCAAACCCTAAATAACTAGCTGTAACAAAACCCAGCTTGCTCATCTTTTGCCAGACTAAAAGCAACCACAGAAAGAAAACAAGAGAGATTTCTTTTTTTCCCCCCTTTCCTCTCCTTTAGAAGTACTAACAACTTTTCTCTTCTTGCTTAGCCACTGAAGGAGGAAAGTGATAATCCCTTTGAAATTCAGCACTTAACACCTATATGGTAGGTGATAATTGCTGCATTCCAAGAGGATTAGCACAGTGGAACCCACTTTACAGTGAAGTCAGACCATTCTGAACAGAGTGAAGTTTTGCTAAACCCATGCCTGCCCAGGGAAATTTTGAGTTTCCCACTGGTTCTGTGTAGACAAGGATCTTGTAGCTTCAGACGTTTTTCCATCACGTCTGCAAAAAGCTGCTGAAGAAATCGACCAGTGTTTAAAACAAGTTTTTTGTTCTAAATGATAATAATAGAGTAAGAGTATTCTTAAAGAAGTATAAACCAATATAATTCTATCAATCAACTTACTTGTGAAAAGTGCACAGGTTATCATAGTCTAGCTTTTCCTACAGATGGCAGAATATTTCCATCATCATTAACATTTGGCAGGACTATTTTGAACTAGGTGCTCATAATAAAATAGTCAGTAATTTTATCCTGTATCAGACCCCAGAGGTCTAAGTGAAACTGCCAGATCGTGCATAGCTATAGGAGATGCTATACTAATGTATATTACATTACTGGGGAAAAAATAAAGTCCCAAAGAAGGCAAGAGGCATGAGTGATAAAAGTCCACTCAAAAAAAACAAAATCATTTAGGGCTTTCGCTGCACCTCACTCCACCAGCAGACACTTAGGCTTGACCTAACTTCCAGTGTTCTTCCACTGTGCAGTACCTCTCACAAAGGATGCTCTGGAACAAGTGAGCTTCCTCTTCCTGAACAAGCTGAGATACGCAAGGCATAGAAGATGCACACCTGCACCTCATCTTTCCCTGTCACCAGAATATGCCTGGATGGAGCATCCAAAGGCCAAAATCATGCTGCACCTCAGAGACTGGCCAGATTTGTTTTGCAATATACAACAGGCCAGCTTGCCAAGATTTAGTAAAGCAGATTTCCAGGAGAGAAGAATATGGCTTTCATTGCATTCATACATTTTGCTTCAAAGATTTTACTTCTCTGTTCATTAGCGCTGACCTCTCTTCTGCTTCCTCCTTTAAAATATAGTGTTAAAACCACTGTGTAATCCACAGTTAATTTCCTGGGCTAGGCTAAGGACGCTGCAGTCATGATACAGGACAATTTCATGGCACATAGGATGACAACACATAAAACTGAAGGTTCCCCCCACCTTCCGCTGCTATCATTCATTTCTGTCCCCATTGCCCGTTCACTTGTAACAGCACAACTGCTGATGAAACCACATGGTGAACTGTTTTCCCAAAACAGATGAGGGTTAATAAAAACAATACTGCAAAAGTGGGGGGGGAGGGGGGTAAGGGGGCAGCATTTTTAACCTAGACCCAATCCGGTGCAGAATCCTGTGCAACCCTGTCACACAGGGCTGTGAAGGCATAGCTGTACAGGAATGCAATCATGGTGCCTGGAGGAAACACAAGCAAGGCAAAATTATCTCAAGCAGCCCAGCTATCAAAAAAGGCTGCAAATCACAGCCTTACTTCTACAGAAAGAACATAAACAACAGAAATGTTTTATCTGATTAAGGAACTATTTATCTGATTCATTTACCTATCATATTTATGTGATACATTTATTAACACATCACCTACTAATACATGGATTTATTTCATACTTGCTTTTCATTTACTTTCAAGTTGCTGTTATCTCCTCTTGGTGCATGTATGAATGCTCCAGTTATTGATCTCTGCAGAAGAACAACCCTTTTCAGTATCTCTAGCTAAATGCCATTTATTTTAGAAGTGAAAAAAAAAGTCAAGAAAGGCTTACTATGTTAAACTTGTTTATGTTTAAAACTGTTTGTGTATAAATAATTTTTTTCGTTGTTGTTTCTCTTAAATTTGTAGAGTATTCCTCAAGTTTCCGTGTTTCACTGCCACACAGCCTTTGCTAACAAATGGAGCCTAAACTGAGAAAAGCTGACAGCTGTAAATGTCAAGATTATGCCCTCCTTATTACTGATGATACTCCTTTCCACAAAGCCCTCTGATCCTCTGATCAACATATACAGCACTTAGGAATGGCGTCAACGAAACTACTTCAACATCCAGGCAACTTTTAAAACCAGGCAACTCTTAAAAGCGAAGGAAACTCCACAGAGCCAAGCAGATTAAAAATGGTGAGTGAAGGCAAAATTTTCTACCAGGCAAATTGCCAATATTTTCTGAAAGGTAAACTCGAGCTTTTAATTAGCACGAAGACTCCTCCCTATGCGCATTGCCACTGCCTGCATCGTCTTAAAAAGGAGTGAAAATGGCATCCCACGACTGTGCTGTGGAGCTTAGATTTCCAGCAAACGCAACAGAGGAATTACCAGTCATTGCCTATAAGCAGAGCCATGGAAGTTGAACACTGGTAGAACCAAAAGTGGATTTTTTTTAAAGCAAACAATGCCACAGTCAAGTGATTATAAAGTGAAGTAGAGGTAAAGAAAACACATTTAAGCCTGGTAATTTCCACACTTCTGTTATTGGTAGTTTTTATTAGTTACTCTTTCTTCTGGTTCTGTAAATTAAAATCTCTACTAAGAAAGCTAAATCAAGGATGATTAATATCTTCTGATTTAACTTTCCTTCCTTACAGTTCAAAATGAAGTGAAAGTTATCTTTAACCTGGCCTGTCATGGTAGGCAATGGTCCAGATCAAGAAAACTGGGTCAAGCATCTTTAAAAGCCAGTCTTACATGCTTTAGCAAGCAAAATTATCTGTTTCTAACACAATACTGTTTCACATTTAAGAATTTGAATAATAATTCCTTCTAAGAGTGGAAAATTAATACGCTAATAATTAAAATAATATATATCTACTTCTCTAAAATTACGCCTATAACACAATTATCTTTTTTTTTCCCAATTTGTACGTCTACTGCACCATTTTATAATTACTAGAAGGTACTTCAGGGCATATGTTGTGCTGGTGTACAGCGACTTCTCTGGTGGCTGAAATCATTCAGCCCATGGACTTGTGAATCACAAAGCACCGACAGCTTAGCAAATCCTCGTACGACACGTCATGTTGTATCTTACTGCTTCAACGCAACCCTTGCACTCCTCCCATATCACCAGTAACGAAACACTTAAGTACAGATGCGCCGAGTGGCACTGACATCACAACCCCTGAAATGCATCCCTGCATCCCTGCTCCCATCCCCAGTCTATTAAATGCACAGGGCATTTCTCTCCAAGTTTGGGCTAAGCATTTACATTTGGTACCAAAGCGTTCACAAGGGTGTCTGAATTTTGTTCGAGGGGTGCTGTGTGCATTTAGTAATTCCTGGCAGTCTTTTGTAGGTGTTTAGAACCACCTAGAGTTAGACAAGTGACTCATTTGCATGGTGAGAGTACCCACGAGTTCCTACATCAAACATTCCTGGGAGGTGCCTGCCCAAAAGCAGTGGGTACAACCAGCGCTCTAATCACTGTTGAAATCGTTGATAGCGCTGTCTATCCACACTATGACAGACAAAAGCTGAAATGTATTAAACATAGCAATCCATCATCCCGCAGATGGGAAGCAGGAGCCAACAGAGTTCAGAGGGAGCGACTCCCGCTGCTAACAATGGCTGAAGTACTGACAGTTCACTACTCCTCCTTGCTCCTCACCAGGCGCTTCTCCCAGCTTCCCAAGAGCAATAAACAAACAAACAGCCCACTGAAGAAGGATTTAAACGCTGTAGACTTGCTGATAGCTATTCCTCCAACTCAGAATGCCTATGAACAAGCTTAATGAGACATCAGTTCTCTCAAAAAAATTAAAAAAAACAAAAAACCCCAGGTTGTTACATTAAGGAATTGTGAATTCAAATAAATCAGAAACCAAAAAAAATCCCACCAAACTTAAAAACATTAGGTGTGTAAATCTCATCTGAATATACAAGAAGCTGACGAGCTAAATATCTAGCTAGCACCAGCAGCTGGCAGCTGGAGACAAGCTACAAACAAAAGTGCTCCAAATTAAGAAGTAATTTATGTGGAATACATCATTTTAACATGAAGGATACAAAGCTTTAAAGGGGAGAGGAACAACTAGCGGACTTTTAAAGAAAAATAAGTCTGGAGCAAAGTAATGCTATTTATGAAAGTTGATTTTTCTTTCCCGACTTAATTCTTGTAGGACACATGAGTCACACAATATAGCCAAAGGAAAAACTGCAACTGCTAACACCACATTAGTGAAATATAAAAGGGAAAGACACTTTTCTTAGCATTTCAGCCTTGTCATTTCCAATTTTCTGCTCTTTGGACATGCTTGTATTCAAATTCTGGAACATCTATTCAGCATATCAATCCTAATTAGACAATCTGGGTCTGGAAAGGATGAGAGCTGGGTCATTTGCATAATTTAATCATAAATACTCAGTGATACATATTTCCAAATGCATTTGTACAATTATCTTTTCATCCTTGGGGCAATGGTATTAATATGATTAGGCAATATTTCTGGAAAAAACAGACAAGTATGCACTCTTTTTAACTGCAGCTTAGGGCGATATGAAAAATTAATTAATTTCTGAAGAAAATCAATTTCTGTACGTGACCACATTAGACACTGCTAAACCAAGACACAGAGTCCTTTCTCAATCAGAACATTTTATCATTCTTTTCCAAATTCTAGTTGTTATATGAACATTTCAATAGTAAAACTGTTAGAATATTTAAATTATCTCAATACTTAGGCATGGAAAAGTCACTATTTCTTTTTCATGTTACCCTGACAGACATCGTTTTTTAAAAAATGTATTGTTTGACCAGTCAATAGGAAACCTTAGCATTTGGTCTGAACTCATCTTATGTGATCTTTTATTAATGCACATTATACCGATTGAATTCAAGGACAGCAGGAAATAATTCAGCTCTGAAAACCACAGCTGAAAAAAAATAGAACCATGCTAACCTAAAGTATTTTAAAATTAATATAAGGTTGCTTCCTTGTTTGTTTTGCTACAAAGAATTAGATAAGGTGTTCCTTCAACAGAAGCATACTCATTACAAAAATGTTGTGACATATGTGGGATAGAGCCAAGCACCCAGGTGGCTAATCTCATTTTTAGAAGAAAGATACTGCTTTGTATGTTAATTGGTGCAAAAAAAAAAAAATTACATTTATGTTTTTATATGTACCATCTTTATTTCTTCTTATTCAACAGAAAAAGTAGAAATTACTGCATGCAAATGTTCAATATTCATTTAATTTGCATGAAGGTGCTTGAACAATTTTTTTATTCTAACAAGCTCATTTTTCATGCGTTTTGTCTTTCATCCTAATCTAGCATCTGTCATTCCTTTTTGAAGTTATTATCGGCCCAATTCCCTCTTGGACATGGTTGCTGGGTGACCGGTATCTTAGCACCCACTTTGACAGGAACAGATGTGAATCTGATCAAGAGATTTCCCATGAGTACCTGAAATCACAAACAACTTTCGGGAAAAACAAA
>NW_010391948.1:6687-13187 GCF_000710305.1 Buceros rhinoceros silvestris | reverse complement strand
CCATCTCCCCCACCCCCCCCAAAAGAAAAGAGTATGAGGAAGTTGAGGCAGAGTTATCTGGCATCATTAAAATGGATTATTATTTGGCAGGTGAGCTCCCCAAATGTCTTTCTAGACTGTTTTGCCTTCAAACAGCAAGTCTCGGCTTTAAGTTCTAACCACCCTTTGAATATTACCGAAGATGACTGTTCATTTCTAAGGGCACCATCTTCTAAACGTTCCCACATTGAACTTGTTTTCATCACATGAATGCTCTCATTTAAATCAATGGGATTACTTGTGTAAGCAAATTTCACAAGCATACAAGCACCCTCCAGTTGTTTTATAAACACCTAACTAACGTTTTGATTACAAATACAGTTCTTTGATCATTCCCATGCGGGGTTGCTGGTATCTGTGAAACTCCAGCTTCTGAAAACTGTACTAGCTATGCTGTGTGGATACCAATACAGACAATATCTAAGGACCTGAATAACTGTATTCCTGTAAATTGTCCAACTGAGATGCTATAGGCAACTACAGGACTCCTTACACAAACCAACATTTCCTTCCGACTTGCAGGATTAAGTCTTTTATGGGCAACTCAGTATCATAGTGACTATATTTGTTGCTGCACATATGATATGTGAGAAAATATGAAGAATCCTAGGAATTACAGCTATATGCTTCTGAAGTAAACTTAGAACCTTCAAAAGCATGAGTGAGAATTTCCAGAATGAGTTGAGTTTCTAAAAAAACCAAACCCATGTCTAACAAACTACTTCATTCTAGTCTCTCTCCTTACTGAGGCCTTGCTGAAACATAATCAATGCCTAGTATTTGCATGTTAGCGTTTCGCGGAGGAGTAATCGGCAAAACTCAGTCTTGTTCTACCAGTAACTTATTTTATCCACATACAGACATCAGCCCCAGGAAACAGGCTATTAAATGAGATGGAGATAATCCATTCTTTCAGGTGTGTACTGAAAACATAAGTACCTTCTTCTCATCTAGCACCTTAGCCACAAGAATCTCACCCCACATCAAACTCCAAAGCAAAGCTTAATTCTTCTTGCTTGCTTTTCCAGGCGCTACTCTAAACACAGTCTTACTTAGAGAAGTGAAAAGAAACACTTGAGATCCAAAGACGGAAAATTTGATCATACATATGTAAACTGAGAAGTCTGAATGTTACCGGGTAAATTTGCTTCAACATGCTGTCAAACAGCCTTTCACTTCTGTCTCTTCAGTAAGCTACTCTTCAGCACGTTCCAAGCCTATAGCCTCAGGGCTCTTGTCCCTACTTCTACTGCTAAGGTTAGAAACTGCTTCCAACCAAGATTCCTCTGGTTTTGAAGTTTTCATAGCAATGAAATAAAATGAATAAAATGGGGATTCCATGAAGAATTGTAAATTTTCATCTTCATTTTCTTCAAAACCCAGAGAGCTGTGTGAGATAAAAAAGGAGATAAAAATAAACAGAAGGAGAAGGAAGGGAAAGGGGGAGTTTGGATTTTCAAAGATCTGACTTTGTTCCTTCACTCTGAGTTGTTGTTTTATGTTTAAACCGATAACAAAGGAATGTTTTCCCCTCTAGTGTAGATGCAAAGAAAATTTAAGACAACATTTCCATCACAATGAAGCATTCATAAGCTGACCTTAAAGACTTCCCTTATTTACCAGCAAAATCAGAAAGCAGCCAGAATATTTTATTGGTAAGACAAAAAGCCTTAGACTAGTCTGATCTAAACTTCTTCTGGAGATAGTAAAATTAATGCATTGTCTACCCAACTTATGAACCACAGAACTACAAAGGAAAAATTAAGCAAACAAGTGCTTAAGTAAAATGTTTAAGCCCCCAAAAGCAACTGGATCTCTGTCTTCCATTAAAAATCATTTGGGAACAAAACCATTCTCTGTGTCTTGGCAAAAAAGTTGCACTGTGCGCACTCAGGATATCAGCACCACACAGCAGTCAAACCTGTTGATGACATCACCAAAAATTAAATGGCTAAAACCATAATGATAACTTAGAGAAAGACAAAAATGAGCTTAGTGATCAATACGACCACTTTTTTTTAAGGTAAGAAAGGGACATTATACACTCATTTATAACAAATACAAAATTGTGATAAGTAATCACCATTCAGAAGACTTGTCCTTCATTCTGCCAGTCAAAGGAAGCCCAGGCCATCAATAATGGCCCTAAGATGATGCCCCACAAAACACTGGTTATCCAGATCAGAAAAGTCATGACTGACTTCATACAAACCGTAGGGGAAAAAACACCAGTGTGAAAAGTAAACAGAGTAAATAAGTATCTTCCTACTTGTTGTGATAACACTGGTATTCCCATTTCTCACCTTCCACTCCTTTTTGCCCAAGCCAAAAAAGTGACTACAAACTCGGGACTAGGTGACAGTGAGAGCAGTAATTCTGCACAAAAGCCTCCTCTGCCGCATCCACAACGAAGAGTAGAAATTCTACAGCCAGGGACCATCAGCTCAGCTGTTTAGTCAATCTGAAGTGTTAAGATGGTGTATATAAAGAGAAAAGCAATCTATACTAAATGAATAGTATCCAAATCTGTCACTCATTCACTAGAAACAGGTAGACTTAGTAGGGACTTAATGCCAATTCAGCACTGAAAATGTCTTTCAAGGATAGGAAAGATTGCCTGAGAATAGGCAACGGTTTCCATGCAAAGGTGGAAAAGAAGCCTGGAAGGTTTGCAGAGCCTCTGTGGGGTAGTAATTACTGAGGCAAACTTAAGCTGAACAGAGCACTCAGTTTGTTAAAGAAATGAACATGCAGGATAATTCTAATTTTAATGTAACCCTGTGAGTGTACAGTTCCAAATATTCAAATAAACTAAGGAACCCTTCCTTGTCCTTAGGACCCGCTGTTTCAGCTCAGCCAGCATACTCCAACCTGGCACTACACTCGCAGAAACACCTGGACACCATAAGTACCATACCATCTCACCAGAGAGAGGTAAGCGCTCACCACAGGGTATTTAGGCTTCTGGCTGAAACCAAAGTACTGAAAGAGGAAAGCCATGGTAGCACCATCCTTTCATTGATTTCAAGGCAAGGTCTAAACCCAGATTTTCCAGATCCCAAATTGCTCGTCTAATTGAGGGAAGAAGAAAGATCATTTTGGAGGAAAGAAGAAAGGAGTCTCGGTGTCTTCTCGTCTCATTCCGTAACCCTTTTTGAACCTTGAGCCACTGTGTCTCATGTGCTAGATAAGCAGCCTAATGACCCATCTGCAGAGTCACACCCTTCTCCATAGCCCATATAACATGTACCAACTACAGGCAGTGCCTGCTCTTTGTTCACATTTCACACGCAGGAAAAGGAAACCTAAGTTACTAAACCCAAAGGAGAGTTCACGGTTTGAGGATTTAGCCCATACTGAACAAATTCTATAATTTAAACTTTTTGCAGCTTAATTATATTGAGAAACCATTAGACATTTTAAAGAATTAGAACATTGAACTGTTAAATATTACACACATGACCCATACCTAATGTAAACTAAGTTTCTAAAAATGTCCTCAGAAAAATTTAGTAGAAAAACAGGTGTAGGAGAGAATTCAAATGTGACCCATAAGGCCCCAGTATTTAGAAATGAATTGGGATCAGTTCATTCCTTTCCCATGGGGTAATTTGTATAAATGTAATTCTATGGTTTCATAAAACCAGGTCAAGTTTCTGTCCCTTGAGGTCCTTTGGCAATTTGAAGCATGGCAGCACTTTTTCCTGGCTACAAGTTCAAATCTGCACGCATTCTGGATTTGTGAAAGGAAATGATTAGCCGAACTGAGAAGATTGGACCCATCCCGATGCAGCACGCCTTCCTCACAGAAAACCACTTACGGGGGTGAAACATGACTTCACAAAACAGTATTTAGAACTAGCTGGCTCTTTTCATTTAAGCTGATGAAAATGCCTGTATTTTTCACCTCTAAAAAAAATTAAATATTTTTCTTTCATCAGCTGGCATGCCAAGTAAAAGAGCAGATGACCTTATCACATAACAATGCTATCAGTTTTAACTGACAACATCCTTCTCTTTTAATGTCAAAATGTTTTACTCATGTAGTCATACTTCGGAGTATTTGTGAATACATGCATGGTTCACAATGCATTTCATAACCACTATTTTATTACCTTTCATATCATTGTGTTATCCTAATTTAAGTAATAAAACATGTAAAATAAGAGACGACAAGACGAAATCATAGAAAGGGTGACCAAAAGAGATTAAACCTGTACTTGGCAGACCCACACCAGCAAAGATGCAGCAGCAGAGAACTATAACTGCACTCCTTCAGGAACAACCTGAAATTACTGTTCAACATCATACCCCATGCACTGCATAGCAGGGTCTGAACTTCATTGCAATGAGGCCAGAATGATAATGGGTTGAGTCTGACCACTCAACTGAGAAATGCAAATCCACCCATATGGGACCATTCTCCTTCTCAGTCTAGTAAAGCTTCCCCAACCAACGTACAGGGTATATTGGCCAGCTCCATACAAACATCTTCTAATACATGCTGGTAAACCTATACGCAGGCCAAAAACCAGAAGGCACCAAGGACTGCCCCACCACTGCCCACAGGCAGACTGATCTCTGCAGGAACCTCTTCACAGTGACAGACACCAGGGAGCTTTTAACAACAGATTCAAAGAGCAGAGGAAGGATAACAGAAAAAGAAATTCAGGGTCTTGAAGCAAATTCACTCAGTGAGTAAACCTGAGATCTACATACAATGGAGCTGGGCTACTTCTTTTGAAGATAAATTCCGCCCTTTCCTCCACTGTAACGGAATGATGCCAGAGTAAAATCTGTTGAAAGTTTATTAATTCTTAGACACATCCCACCTGTTGTACCTCGAGGTGGCCTCAAGCCAATCGAACAGCTGTGGCTATACTCAAACGCCTCAACTAAAAATCTCATTGAAGCCCTCCTCAGGAAATGTTACGACTCCTTCCTTGGACAATTTGTAAATGTGCTCCTGAAACAGATATATGCTGTTAAATTAGTATTTCTAATACAGATTCCTCATACTTCCTCAAAAATGTATTTTATATATAGTTATAGTTAAAACTCTAAATTACTGTAGCAGGAGCTTCATTTTCTACTATTATCTTTATTTTTAACACGGTGTTTCAGCAGCAAATTAATTTTGCAGGCAATCAGTAGAATCATAAGCCATGTACAATACCCAATAATGTAAGACAAAATAATTTATTAGTGTTTCATGTTTATTTTTGAGCCTGGCCTGTTAAAAGCTGTATCAGCTTACCAAAAAAAAAAACAAAAACAAAACAAAACAAAAAAAAAACCAACTGATCCTGCTTTGAATTAGAACAATATACAACAAAATTTGCAACAGAATCATGGCATTAGTCATTAGTGGTAGACACAGACACAAAGAAATAATTAAGTTCTACGTATTATGCACATCATTGTAGGAATTGTTCTAACAAGTTAAGAGAGAAATAAATTTTAAGAACAAACAAAAAAAAGAGACCATATGACTTTTCACTTGCATCGGTCATTATTATACTCTGTAATAACACCTGAGGTATTCTCCTTCCCCTTCTTTTTAGCTTTTAAGGAGAAATTTAAGGAAACAGAAAACAATTGGAAAATGGATTCATTTCCTTCCCATCAAACTTCGTGAGTATCAGAACTAAAATGTGAAAAGTGACAGCTATGGCACACATCTTGAAAGCACCCATTCCCTTTGAAAAGAGATAGGCTGCCTCTGTGCTACAAAAATTAATATAAAAAATCCCAGCAGGGGGTATGAAGCCACGGGTTATACCGTGATTCTGATACTCATTCCTGCCAAGACGTTGCCCTGATTTCCTAAACTTAATTTAAAACAAAAGACGACAATACTCACAAAAATGCTAAAAAAACGCATCATGAATCTATTTTATGCAACAAGTGTTAATTTACGGGACACTAAAATCTAAAGCATTTTCTCAATGCTTTCAAACTGTCCTTACAAATGAAAGAAAGTATACAGTAAGACAGCTTCCTACCCAAGATGTCAACTGATTTTTTTATAGCACTTCCAAATATATTTTACATATGCTTGGTTTAAAAGATGTATACAGGCTATTGAAAGCAACAGGACTATCCACATTCTTAAAGTTAAGCACAGGGTTTAAAACCACAGCATTTTTATTTTAATGTAAATAGCTAAGTCCTACAGGTGACCTTCTCCAACAAAGAAAGGTTTTTACAGCAGGCCAGGAGACTGGAAACAAATTATATGCTTTGCAAAGGCAGATAACACTGGCATCCATTAAAACATGATATAAAACCAATTAAAATATTAAGTTTATTTTTCTATGACATTTGGAAAAGTGTAATTCAAAAATATTAGCTTTAGTGATGTATTTTTAAAGAATGCTCAAACTATTAATAAACCCTGACTAGATTTATCACTGATAAAAATGTAATGCATTGTTTGCACTTCTTTTAAAAATACAGTA
>NW_010391948.1:318-6645 GCF_000710305.1 Buceros rhinoceros silvestris | reverse complement strand
GCCATTTCTTTAAAAAATACATTATCCATAACCTGAAAGCAGCTTTCTTCTGTCCCATACATAAAATCACATTCCAGCTATTTATTAAAAAAAAATTCATTAGCAAGTACGTCAACAACATGATATTAAGGTTACAAAAGATGCAGTTAAATAGTAATAAAATATATATTTAAATATTACCTGTTCCTTTTATAGTTTGCTTTATCTAACTATTTTCTTTTTGATCTCTTACAATTGTTTTATGTAAGATGAAAAAGTAAAGCATTTCCCAGAAGTCAGTTTTAAAAATAATTTCTATCATATAACAATTTGTAAATACAAACACATACTGAGGAATGTGTCCTGAACAACAGCTTCTGGTCCAAATGTAAACCACCCACTACCTGTTCTTAGTACAGTATCATGAACAAGTGCTCTAACATGAACGTTATTCAGAGTTGTGAACTTCCATCATGACATTGTAATGTTACAAACATATTTTAGCTGTCGATTATGCTAAAATGTCTGTAGCGGTCCCATGTACTCCCCTTCTCTCCAGCCCCGTCCAATTCCAGTATGTATGTAACCCTGTTATTCAGCAGCCAGGTAGACTGTACATACACTCATGCATGGCGCTCTCAGCCAGTCATACAATCTAGGGAACAAATTTAACATACAGAATACATGTCTGAATAGTTAAGGTGTATATTTTCGGTATTTTAATATCACGTAATATGAATAAGAAAACTAGTCTAAAAGCTTTGCTTGAACCCAAGGTTGTTTTGAATCAGAAAGAATTCAGGCAAAATGTAGCCGTTTGGCTAACTTACAGAATAATGCTATACATTCTAAGGATGAATAAAAATTCATGACCAAAATATCCTCTTATTTTAATGGAAAAAGAACATCCAGTTAGCATGGCGAGGTGCAACAAGAAATTTTAATTGCACCTGCTACACCATTTCTGGACTATAGTGAATTTCAGCCTACTAATGGACATAAAATCCCACTGTTTGATACCTGTAACAAAAAATTATTTTCTTTTTTCATATTGAAATAACTTTCTTCTTCACAAGGAAAATGCAAAATACACAGGATGCAAAGAAATATGTTTTGGAGTTTTGGAGTGAACAGGGTCCCTCTGAACAGAATGAGCAGGAAGTTATATGTTACCCACACCAGTATTCTCAGGGGTGCGTAATAAAAACTTTAGTCTGTTTTATTACATCGGAAGTATAATATTAAGAATATTTAAAATCAGGATTATACTAGAAAGATTCCATTTATTCCTATACACTCAATTTACAAGATCTTTCCATACAATTCTGCAAATTGTGTCGTATCTCTTTACACACCTGCAGCAGGAGGACATTGACTCTAAATGTAAATAGCACAAAACATTGTTTAAAGCAATGTGAACTGAAATACATTTTGTGATCTATTTCCTCAATCACAACTCATGCAAGCAGTTTCATTAGTTCTGGTGAATGTATCCTGAGCTACCGCTCAGGGTCTTTTCAGTCCAATATCCCATCCGTAAAAGAGACAGACAGAAATTCACGGGAGAGAATGCAAGTATTCAGGATTTACAGAGTTATCTTCCCCTGGTGTAGTCTCTCGGCTCATCACTATCAGTGATTTAGAGTAAAGAATTCCAAACTGGGAGGTAACTGTGTAGTCAAAAGCTGATCCCTCCTCTCATGAAATCCAGAGACAACATTTTTATGCTATGGAAAATATACTATTACCCTTTCTCTCTTTATTCCATTACCAAAAAAAAAAAAAAAGTTTAAAACAGTTCACAGTTATTCACAGTTATTGCTAAAATCCTATATTTAACAGATTACACTTCTGCACTGCTTATGAAATGAAACATCAGCACTTATTAGGAGGTGCCCCCAGCTGAGCACCGCATCACATAAGTAGAACATAATGGGTTAAGGATAAAGCTACTCCTCAAAGTAACCTGGATTTTATCATTTCAAGTCACAGACATACCTTCATTCTAAATATAAAGGTTTCGGGGGTTTGTTTCAGGACTTTTGAAAATAATTTAAGTGATAATGGAAAAAGAAAAATCCTTCTTAATGCACGCTGCAGAAATTATCTATCTATGAATTAACTCTCTGGATCATAATAGCTTTTTGCAGATGACTCTCCAGCTCTATCATTTAAATACGTATTTAGGCAACTAAAAATTTACTGTCAATTCATATTATGTCAGTCCACATTATGGTGCTGTTACAGTATGCACATTTAAAGATTATTGAAAAAATTACCGTTCATGTGCAGTACATAATTTGCAAAAGGTTAATAACTATTTTAAAACAATGAATGGAATTAACTCATAATGGAAAGCAGATGTCCCAAATGTTATTTTTAAAACAAAACATACTTAACTTATAAAAGAACAAAGAGGACCTAAATCTAGTCCTGTTGCTTAAAAACAGACAAGCATAGTGGTTGTTTCGGGCTTTCAGCGCATTGGCTCATACAATTTTGATAAAACTCGGTAGTTTCTGCTCCCTCTGCTATCCTACAGCCAGAAATGAATTTTTACACCTAAACCTGTAAAGCTCTTTCACAAAGAGGCAATACTGGCAACACTGAATGAGATTTACCTGTACCAGAGATTTACCTGTACCAGACCAGCAAAGATTGCAGAAATAATTTAATCTACCTATGATATAGTTCTAAAGGAAAATACTAAAATTCAATCCGGTGTATGACAATTCTCTGCTTCATATGCAATACACTTTAGATGATGAACCGCAGTGAGAGGCAAAAACCAGATGTCTGGAACGATCTAGTAACAGGAGAAAACAGGAGAAATACTGAACGGCAGTCAAAATTTTCATTTCCAACAAACATTTTAAACACACACCAGATTACAAAACATGAGGCAGACAAGTGGTAAATAAGATTACTTGAAGTGCAATTTGTTTTATAGTGCTGAAGAACACAGTGTGGGAACAGCAGCTCCCCACGCACCAGCCCATAGGGGGCACGCTGTGGGGCACTCCCTCCCAGTGCCCCAGGTGGGACCAGCAGCCCCAGGCACCCTGCCTGCAGCTCCAGAAAGAGCACGAAGGCCTAAAAATGAACTGAGCATCTGAAAAGAGATAGCAGTGGCTTGTGGAAATAACAAAGCTCTTCGCTGTGCTTTCACACAGTGCATTCTCATAAGTAAAGACAAAAAACTGACAACAAAACTCTGCATTTTTATATGAACTACAGCTACCAGTAAAAGATTCCAAAAAAAAAAAAAACAAACAAACCACAAAACTTTACCAATATTCAAAGCTACACCTGGGATTTTCAGTAGAACAAGACCTACCGGGAAAAAATTCCAAAAAAAAAAAAACAAACAAACCACAAAACTTTACCAATATTCAAAGCTACAAGGTAAAAGAGGAGTTAATCAAATTGAATACTTGAGGAAAATCATGTGAAGCTATTGGGAAAAAATGTCCCTGTGCCCATCACTAGCAGCCCCTCACACCCCTGCACGGGAACAGCACCGGCAGCATTGCTCAAGGAACATTCACTGGGGAGAAGTGTTCCCCTCCTCGAGTACCAGCTACTGGGCTACTGCCAGGCACTAGGTATCAGATTAAAGGGATAAATAGTCTGTTCTGCTGTAATAAGTATGGTCCAAAGATCTCAGTTTCTAATTTGTGATTTTTACCCATAAATAAATATTGTAAGATGGATATTAAAGTTCTGTTATTGCGAGTGACTGGAGTCTTTTAGCTTCTTCGAAGTCTGAGGAAGCCTCCTCCAAACCTTTTTTACTCCTTTGTAGTTACTACAATTTATCCTCTGGCCGTCCAGAAGTCATCTTTGTATGTAAAACCTATCATATTTCCGCTGATTGTATTTTAGTAATCTGTGGCAAGAAGCAAGGTCATCAATATAAGCCACAGACCCTATATATTTGACATCCCTTCCAGCTGCACTTGGTGACCTGTTCATTTAAAATACCTATGATCTGTACTAACCTATCTGGATGAGATAGTCTTTTAATTAATACAAACAGAGAAAAAAACTACGGAAGTGTGCAGCATTCAGTAAACAAGCACATGCTAGGTCAACACAATTTGAGAGGAGCAAAAGCAAAGAGAAACTGAGTAACTGCCATGCAAGGGAGGCTTTGAAGAGAATTGTTTCATGTTCGGCATCTTTCCCCCTTTATACTCAAAAATCAGTTAGGTTGTTTTCCAAAATTTGTAAATAGCTTCCAAACAGTACAAATAATTCCCTGCTTTAAGTATGAACGTCAATGAACTCATTCAAAATAATCTTCAAATGTCAGGAAAGATTAGCATATCCTGGCCACAGGAGGGAGGTCAGAAGGCAGCACATGCTTTTAGTCTTTACTCGGGTAAGCACCATCCAAAGCCAGCCCAGTCTATGGGAAAACTCCACGCGGGGACCCAGCATGGCAAAATTCCACGACAAGTGCCCAAAACACAAGAGACCAGAAACAATCTGGGATCAATATCTTCCAGGTCATTAATCCTAGGCAGGTGACATCCAGTGCACAGTTCACTACTCTCTTTCATGCACATATTCAAGAAACCTGACTCGATTGGCATATAGTAGCTTTAAATATTTTCCACGTTTTGCCTTTATCCTTCCCGTGTTTGGCATATGGCTTTCTAGCATCCCATTAATGTCAAACCGTTTAATAGGAATGTAAGCTAAATGTACGGTTTGCTATTTCCTGGATTTCTGTTTGGCGACCAGTGCTTTTTATGAGGAAAATAAAAGCAAAGGTCAGTATGACCAGAAAAGAAAAGTCATCTTCCATAACGGAAGCTTATTTTTCCAGTGAACTGATACAGAAACCTAATTTAGAAAAAGGTCCTTTAGTATCATGTTATTATTAGTAGTATCACAAATAAACACAGAAACCAATTCACTTTACAGACCTCCACATTAAGCATTCAATAGAAAATCCCTTGGTGTTTTATTGATTTTTGTTTTATTGATTTTTTTAAATAGCAATATCACAGTTAAAATGTATCATTTTGGTGAAACACATCTAAAACTTTTCCATCTCAGAATAAGTTATTAAAAATTATTTCCACAGCAACTGGCATCTAACGATTCAATCCATTTAGAAACAACAAAGTAATGGCTTTATTTGGATGCCTTTTTTGATTAAATAACGTATTAACCTTGATGAAGCTTTCCAAAAGGGGATTAGCGTATTTGAGTGCATCAGCTGATTACAAGACAAATATAACAGTGATAAGATGCTGGTTCAAAATTTTTGAATCTGATGAGTATAACCATTTAGCCACTGGGACAGAGTTGGCTCTTACAGCTTTCATCTCAACAGTTAAGTGTCCACCCAGGATACAAAAAGACATCACCCAGCTAAAGTACGCAGTAACTCAGAGTCTGGAAAGGTCACTTCAATCACTAAACCAAGTAGATCAAAATATCCTGTGTAATTACTGTAACGTCAGAAATAATTTAAAATAATTAATTTGTAAGGAAAGAAGAATCAGAATTAAATGTATTAGAGAGAAAACACAGAAAGTAAATACAGATTTATTTTCTGATGATATAATCCATTTTGACCAAAACTCACTGACCCACTTTTGCTTTATTCGTCTATACTGTAATAATATAGTCTGCGTACCTACTGTATATCCTTTCCATTAAGTTATTTGCTTAATGGATGTATAAATAAGTCTACTACCACTACACTTTCTAAGGGTCAAATCCTACCTAGTTCTGAACCCACTACTGTAATTTCTACTCCGCCAGACAACAACAGCAGACCTCAGAAACAGCTGAAACACGGCCGATTCTGTGCTGTTGACATAATCAACCCATGTTACAACCAGACTGCCAAACCCTTTTATAACCGTGCCAAGCCTAGGAATTGGTGTCCCCACAGTCTCCCCAAGCCCTCAAAAAAAAAAAAGTTTCTCTTTTTCAATTTCACGTGTTCTAATTGCAATTCACACAGTATGAGCACAGCAAAACAAAACTTCCACTAGTTTATTTTAAGGACCAAATCTTGGAACTTGTGCAATTGGTACAAGTTACAGGCCACACACACGAAAAAAAATCGTCTAAGGGCAGCTATTAATATTCATGTTGATTCCACATGAAACAACAGCAGAGTTACCCGAGCAGCTACAGTTATGTCAGCGCTTGGAAGTTATTCCAGGCTGTTTTGTCCTGCTGCCCTGAATATTCAGGAACTTCCAACAATCCATCCAGCAACAGCTACCGCGGAGTAAGTGCTCTGCTTCGCCTCGCTCTATGCTAATGAGCCCCAACTACCCTCAGCTAACTCAGGCGGGGCGGGGGGGTAAGGAGGGAATG
>NW_010391948.1:0-216 GCF_000710305.1 Buceros rhinoceros silvestris | reverse complement strand
GGGGGGAGTGCCCCCCCCCCCGCCATTAGGGAAGGGAAGGGAAGAAGCGGCATCGCACGGGGTTAATTCCCCACGTGTTGGCTGCTGCTGCACCCTGAAATCTGACAATAGGAAAGTGAAACGAGCCCGGTCTGTTTATTTGCGTATATTGAAAGTAGCGTCGAGACTTTGTCCGCGACCTCGGCCGTGCAGAGCCCTCGCTCCGTGTGAAGTTCC
>NW_010391947.1:5374-5610 GCF_000710305.1 Buceros rhinoceros silvestris | reverse complement strand
AAGAGGCCCGCGAAGCAGCCGCGGCAGCAGGGCCGGCCGCGCTTCATCACATAGCGCTGCCCGCGCAGGGGCACATCGCATTCCAGGCAGCAGAAGTGCTCCAGGTGCCAGCGCCGGCCCTCTGCCTCGATGCACTCCTCCATGAAGATCAGCTGGAAGCGGGGAACACAACCCATCCTCTGAGCACCCAGCAAAAGGGAGGGAAGAGCTTCTTCCCCCCAGCCCAGCACCCACCT
>NW_010391947.1:4835-5079 GCF_000710305.1 Buceros rhinoceros silvestris | reverse complement strand
CCCCAGCCGAGCTGCTGAAATCCCCGGGTCCCCTTTGTTCAGCCTCCTGCCGCACTGCAAGGCAAAGGGACACGGGGTTGGGGCCAGGCTGGTTTTTGGGATGGGTCCCTGCTGGGGAGTGGGTGCTGCCTGGGGGGGCCTGCCTCACCTTCTTGCAGGGACAGCCATGGCAGGGACCCGGCACAGGACATGCCAGCCCCTGGCCCAGCGCCTCCCGCCTCCGTCGGGCGCTGAAGGCTCGTAG
>NW_010391947.1:4223-4538 GCF_000710305.1 Buceros rhinoceros silvestris | reverse complement strand
AGCTGTCTGACACGGAGCCGGGTCCTCTCGGCGGTAGAGACAGGCGGTGGCGAGCGGGGGCCGAAGCACGGCAGGACCTTGGGATGTCACATGGGAGAGAGAAACACAAGTGGGTTTTTAGGGGGATTAAGGTGCATGGTTTGAAGTTGTTAAAAAGTGTTTCATCCTGGGGCTGGGGAGGGCTTTGCCATGGGTACCACCCATGAACGGCACCTGCAGGGTTGGGGGAGAGCAGGGAGCAAAGGGAGTCCTGAGTGCTGCCCACCTCGGGGGGCGCGGGGTCCGCGGGGGGCTCCGGGTACTCTTCCAGGGCAC
>NW_010391947.1:3806-4135 GCF_000710305.1 Buceros rhinoceros silvestris | reverse complement strand
CTGACGCCGACCCCCCTCGGGGGGCGCGGGGTCCGCGGGGGGCTCCTGGTACTCTTCCAGGGCACAGCCGGAGTCGCTGTCGGACGAGGGTGGTGGGAGGCTGGTGGTGGTGCCGCAATGGGGAGGCTCGTCTCGCTGGGGCCATGCGGGGCTCGGCAGGGACATGAGCTGGGGAGAGAGGATCAGAGCTGGGAAGACCCTCGGCGAGGCCAGGGGGATCCTCAGGACACGTATCATTCCACCCGCCCAGCACAGTCCTGTCTCCAAGGGGCAGGAGGACAAGCAGCCCCTCGTTTTGGGGGGCGACCCTGGGGCAGCTCCAGCTGGGA
>NW_010391947.1:3176-3613 GCF_000710305.1 Buceros rhinoceros silvestris | reverse complement strand
CCCTGCTGAGCCTCTGCAGAAGACCAGGGGCTTTGGGGGCTGCTCCTTTCTCTGCAGGGGTCCTAAGCAAACCCATACCGAGGGCACGGTGCTGGGCTTCGTCTGCTGAGCAGGAGGCACTGACAGGATGGTGATGGGTTGAAGCCAGGCAGGGAAGACCTCGAGTTTCTGCGCTCAAACTGGAATGGGTTTTGGGAAACAGCACCGGCCGCTAGCTCACCCACAGCAGATTTTCCCGGCCGCTAGCGCACCCACAGCAGATTTTCCCTGGCTGCCACCAGCCTTGTGCTGGCACGGCTAATCCCTGCTCTAGTGGCCTGTCCCTGAGCGGAGCAGTGGGAGGAGACCAAGGTCTAGTCCAATTCAGTGGAAAATAAATTATTCCCCTGGGGCTGCTATTGTTCAGCCCTGAGCGGCTGGTCCTGCCGGGGGGGGCG
>NW_010391947.1:0-3049 GCF_000710305.1 Buceros rhinoceros silvestris | reverse complement strand
CCAGCTAATGGTTATGCAGTGGAAACCTGTCCAGTTCCATCCCCTCCTCCCCACGTGGTGCTTTTCACTGCTCGCTTCCTTCCTGGCTTTCCAAAACAAAGGCGAGATGGCGATGTGGTGGCTCCCGGGGCTCCCTGGATGCCAGCCCAGGGCCCGTCACCCTCTGCCAGAGCTTCCTGCCCCAGCCCAGGGAGCCAGGGTGGGATGCGGGTGGGATGGAGCCGAGCCACTGTTCTAGGGGCAAGACCTGGTGCTGTGGCCAAGCGGCCCTGGATTCACCCCGTGCAGCACCCACCAGGGATTGATCAACTGCTCTGGGAAGTGTTTTACACAGCGAGCAGCTTGGCTCAGGCTCAGGGCTGAGGGGTGGTAACCCCAGGCCACGCACCAAGGTCCTCCTGCATCTCTGCCACCACCAGGACCAGTTCACTCCTCTGCACTGAGCTGGTACTTCAGTGCATCTGGTTTATTCCCCTCTGCCCACGCTGCCAGAAGCTGCATCCCCACTGCTCCCACTAAACAGCTTCACCACCCCCAGGTCAGATCCCACTGTGCTCCCTCCACCACAGCTGCCCCTTCCTGTGTAGCGCCTTGCGGTGCTGGGTGCTGGTGCTGGGAGCAGGGCGAGGGGGGGGGGAATCAGCCCAGAAGGCTCTAGTTTCCCTGCCAGCACCTGGGTCAATGATTAACGCTGCAGATTGGCCAATCAGCGGGATAAAACAAAAGGGCTGCTTGTCCTTTCCTGGGGTTTGGGGGCTGCTGGCCCTGGTCTGTTAGCCCAGGAAGGCAGCAGGGCTGGTTCCACGGTGCTGTTCAAAGCTGTGCTCAGCTCTGGAGGGGTAAGGATGGAATAATCTAGTTTAACTCTGTGTATTTGCAGCCCAGAGAGCCCTGGCCTTGCTGAAGGACCTTAGTGAAGGACCCCTGTACTACGGCTGATGTTGGGTCAGTCACCAGCCTTGGCTCCACAGCTGGCAGGAGGGTTCATGTGACTGTGGGTGTGCTGAACTGGGACCTCTGTGGGCTCAGTGACCACCCGCAGCTCTGCTGCTGCCTTGTTTGGGTAACACAGCTCAGTGTTACCCATCTGGGCAGCGGATGGCAGACTCAGGCTGTGCTTGGCTTATTAAGCCTCCAAGCTGCCTTTGTCTAATCTGCCGGGGCTCTGCTGTAATTAGACCCCTCCAATGCTCCACGGACTCAGAAGAGCTGGTGGTGCCTGCCTGGCTCCAGCCCCGTGGCAGGGTGTGCAGGGCACCTTGTCCCAGGGCTGTCAGTGGGGAGCCCAGTGGGGTGATGCTGGGGGAGAGTGGAGGGGGCAGGGCTGCTGGCTGCTGTGACTCCACAGGGCCGTGCTGGAGAGCCCAGCCCGGTTTGATGTGATTATGCTGGCTGGCAGCCGTCTGGACTGTAGACAAGTCCCTGTAATTAGCCCCAGACAGTGACAGAGGTATGTTCCTCCCATGCTAAGGAGCCAGGCAGCCCCAACAGGTCCGTCTCCTCTGCTCCCCATCCCTGTCCTCTCTTCCTTCCTGCTCTCCCTCACTGCCTCCAGGCAGTCCTGCTATTGCTCTTCCCCACTGCAGAAGGGATACAGGGATGCATCCAGCCTGCCCTCAAAACCAGGGACAGGAGAGCCTGGACCAGGCACCCGAGGAGATGGAAGGAGCTGCTCCCCCCCTGCCAATGTGAACCCAAGCGCTGGAGCTGCATCCCCTGAGAAGGGACACGCGAGGGACCAGTCAGGCAGGCTGAATGCCACTGGCTCTCATTTGCCTTGTGTCCTGCCTGAGGGAGCTCCTCCAGCCTGCGATTGCTCAGCTCCCTTGTGCTCCCCAGAGGATGGGCAATGTCCTGGCCGTGCTTCTGCCTGCTCGCAGCCTTTTGGTGTTAGCACAGCTGCAAAGGGCCATCCAGGCTCCACTCCTGGTGCTGGCACCGCCTGGCTCCATGTCCCCTCAGGATTCTCCTTCCTGCTCCGAGCATGTTCCCCACAGTAGCTGGAGCCCTTTGCAAAGCAGTCACAGCTCCCTGGGAACAGAAGGCTAAAATTCATGGCAATAATAATCTTATTTGGCTCCCCAGGAGCAGCCCCTGTCTCCAGCTGGCTGTGGGAGCGTGTGTGGACTCCCAGCCCTCTCCTGCCAAGGTCACACATTAACTTGCAGTGCAGCCATCTCAGCCCATTCGCATTCAGCACAGGCTTCCAGTTCCCAGCACAGCCAGGGGCTGATCTGCATCTCTGCCTCAGCCTTTGGTGTTCTAAAGTCACCTCTCCATCTTAGAAGACCCACTATCAGACCCCTCTAGCCTATTTTTCAGAAGCACCAAACACTCCCCAGCTCCACAACCCTGAGGAAACCACAACAACGCATCATCACCTAAAAGACCAGATCCCCTTTCAAGCACCCAAGCGCACTGGCAGAGCTCTGTGTTCACCACCTCACCCGCAGGATAACCTGTTTTTGCTTGAGTTCCTGTCAACACAGCTGCAGTCAAGGTACGTGGAAATAAAGATGCAGAGCCATAAAGATGCATCTTCTGGGGAGAGATAAGCTGAGGTCTGGCATGGCGAGCTGGAGCAGCTCGTCCTGCAACGCTGCCTGAGCTGGAGCCTGTCTCACGAAGGAGCCCGCGGTGGCTTTTGGACCATTGATGGCATGTGGTGGAGCAACGCTCAGGCTCAGCAGCCTCATGGGCCAGTGGTGTGGAGGGACAGGGTCAGCACAGCTCCCAAATGACGGGGGCGGCGGGGGGGCCAGCATCCTGCTCTGCCGTACCATGTCACCAGAGGGGACCGTAGCCATCACTGTGGCCTGTTTGCTTGCCAAGGGATGTGAGAAGGGCTTTTCTTTCCCCCCATCCTGCGAGCACAGGCTGGGCAGGGAGCAGTAACCCATTACCCCGGCCCAGCTCGAACATCCGCGGCTGCGAACCGAGACCCGCCACCTCTGCCCCTGGCCACGCTTCCATCCCGGCACGTCGGGGTCTGATGGGCCCCAACCGCCTCCGGGGAAGAGCTCAGCCAACCCCAACACACCCTACTCCT
>NW_010391946.1:426-961 GCF_000710305.1 Buceros rhinoceros silvestris | reverse complement strand
TAACTTCGCTGGAAGGCGGTAAGACCCCACAGCACTGGAACCAGTACTGGGGGCCTGCGAACGGAGCACCAGGGGGTTGGCGCAGGACGAACAAAATCACTGCAGCCGGAAGTCCGCAAACGGCCGTGCGGCCCCCCTGGAGGTAAGCTGCTATTGAAACCGAGGCAGCGATCAGGCTATTAGCTACTATGCTCTCTAAGAGAGAACAGAAGGTTAGCCTGAAAGAGTTGGAGACTCTGGTAAAGTGGGCTCAAAATAATGGGAATTGTGAGACCACCCCGCAGCTTTTCAGTATTGAGGAGTGGAGCGCGGTCGGAGATAAGCTCTGGAACCTCACTTTAGACGGGGGAAAAGACGGAAAAACCGCGAGGGAGCTGGGTGCGTCCTGGCGTGCTTTAATCATCACCCTCCATGAAATGCAGGCGGAACGCAAGGTCGCTGCAGCTGCTATTGAAGCCCTGCAGACATCTGGGGCTCCTCTAATTAAAACAACTGTTTCCTCTGGCCTCCTTGAGACGGGTGTAAAGGGGTTGAG
>NW_010391946.1:0-233 GCF_000710305.1 Buceros rhinoceros silvestris | reverse complement strand
TATGGGTAAACAGGAAGGGACTCCGGCGCTGCCGAAGTCGACTGAGCTTCAAGCGGAAGTAACCAGAGCGGGTAGTGCAGAGGGCGGTGCCGAAGGCGGAGCAGCAGGCGGTGCGGCAAGCGGAGCTGAAGGCGGAGCAGCAGGCAGTGCGGCAGGCGGAACTGAAGGCGGAGCAGTGGGTGGCGCCAAGGGCAGAGTGGACGACAAATTAGTAGGCGGTGACTCAGTTGCGA
>NW_010391945.1:0-252 GCF_000710305.1 Buceros rhinoceros silvestris | reverse complement strand
CCCTCTCCCCAGGGATTGTGGGGGGGGGGGTGTCACCGTGGGGTCACCACGTCCCCTTGTCCCAAGCAGTGTCCGTCTGTCCCTACACACAGTGTCACCGTGTCCCCCCCGCCACGAGCTCCATGTCACCGCATCCCCCGCCCCACAGCACAGTCCATGTGTCCCCTGTCCTGCTGTCACCTCGTCCCTGGGCCCACACCATAGTCCTGTGTGTCCCCCAGCTGCGTGTCCCCTGCCCTAGCGTCACTGTGT
>NW_010391944.1:4964-5252 GCF_000710305.1 Buceros rhinoceros silvestris | reverse complement strand
AACCTAACCTTGGCTGAAAAACCCTAAATGCGTACTTATGTACATAACACGAAATAATTGTGGTGGAATGTCCTGGTTTGAGCTGAAGCTTCCTTGTTTTGGGAAATGGACAAATAGGAATTATTTCATGCAGTATAATAATTCCACATTTAATTGGTTAAGGGAGTCAGGTGAACACAGCGTTACGTCGGGAGTCTTTAAAAGCAGCAGGCCGGGGAGTATCTCGCTCTCTCTGACTTCCAGATGGCTTCACGGAGGGAGCCCTGCCACTCATCTGCTTGCCTGCGA
>NW_010391944.1:0-4602 GCF_000710305.1 Buceros rhinoceros silvestris | reverse complement strand
TTCTTGCTGCGCGGGGGTTTCTCCCCCCCCCTCCCCCGACACCCCCCGTCTCGCCATGAGAAGAACTTCACTTTCTCTGCCTGGAAGCAGCTGCAAGGTTTTCACTCCCACCTCGTTGCTGTGTGCCTGCCAAGAGGTCTGACCTTGGACAGGACTGTTAAGAACTTTTTCTCCTCTCCCCCTCTGCACCTGGTTATCTGAGTCCTCTCTTCTTATTTTTTTTTCACTGTTCTCGGTTGTGCATATACATATATATAGTAGTGTGGATTTATTGTTCATTAGAAGTTTGTTTCAGTTTCCCAGACGCAGACCAAGGTGTGAATTTCTTCTTTCCCCTAAAACTCCTTCTGTCTCGGGCGAGACAGAGGGAATCATTAAGGAATTTGAGGAGTTATTACCTCGGGACCTCGACCCTTAACACAATAGAGTCTGGCCTAGGTGACCCAGCAGGACGGACTCCCTGTGCTGCACAAGGGCTCCCCATTCACTGGGTCAGGGGCGGTGCAGCCAGCATCTGCATGTGCCTATGCGAAGTCCGTGAGCTGCCCCGGTGCATGCCTGTCTCGCATAATCCGCCATGTCTGGCACACTTGCACACCCTCGTGTCTTGCACATGGCTCACTGGCTTGTGCACTCTCAGCCCTTCCCACAGGCCCTGGCACACCCCACGCTCGCATGAACACAGGGTGCCTCCTCCTCGTGTGTCTCCATTTGGCCTTCTCAGCACCCAACAACCTGTCCTCTCCCTTTTGGCCACTGGTACCACTTTTTCACGTCACTGTGTTCCACTGAGGACACAGCAGCACCTGTGGTGACACTGGTGTGACGTGTGTCTGAATCATGCTGATGCGCCCACGCCCTGGTCAGCAACGATTTCCCTTCTCCAAACTCGACTTTCTCTTCATCACCTGCCCCAAGAGCCTGCGTTTGGCCCATTTCAGAGTGTTTTCTCTCCTGGTTCTGATGCCAGCGCTCCACCGCACTCTGTGAGCATCCACCGTGTGGGTTCGGAGGCTCTGGTCTGGGCAGAGCCAGCTGTGACGGTGGTGCCATCCGCCAGTGGCCGTTCAGACTACTGGTATTTGCGAAGCCGAAAGTCCCTTCGCAACTGCAGCTAAAACTCAGAGGCCCTTTTGCAGCAAAGCTGTGAGAGCACAATAGCACTAAAGCCCTTAAAGCAAACAAAGTGTTTTCCACAAGCTTTTGCCAGTTTTATCTACACGGCTGTGGAGATCACAGACTACTGCAGAGAGCAGAGACCTGCCACAGGGACCTGCTTCACTTCCTCCGCATGGGCATGGCCAGCTTCCGAGCAGCCCTGGGTGCGGGAGCCCGCTGGGAGTTGGCATTGGAGGGCCTTGGAGCTGTGTCATCCCTTGAGACTTGGTCACAACATGGACGACTTGTTCTCTGCCTCCTCTTCCTCCTTGCTGAGAGATGGTGTTCAGTGTCCTCCACAGAATGGCTGCAGAGATCACAGCGCTGCTGCAGGGATCTGCCCTGCTCCCTCTGCATGGGCATGGCTAGCTTCCGAGCAACCCTGGGTCCAGGAGCCTGCTTGGAGTTGGTGTTGGTTGCCCTGGGAGCACGGTCACGATTTAGAGAACCAGTTCTCCTCCTCTTTCCTAATGGATTGTCCATGGTGTCCACGTTGACCCGCTGTGGCAGTGTGCTCCGAGCCCTCTTCCCGGCACTGTTTCTCTGGCAGGGGGAAGGGGAACCTGCCCACTTGCTGCCAGCCGCACAGCAGCTAAGGAAGGACCGGGCAGGTGATGGTGCTGGGGAGGAAGAAGCCGCTTCTCCAATGTTCACATCAGAGAGCCTGTAGGAAAAGAGGTGATCTCTGTTGAGGGCTGGTCTGTCGCAGCAAGTCGTCCTGCCCCTCAATCAGGCTGCTCAAAGCTCCACCCAACCTGGTCTTGCACTCTTCCCGGGAGGGGCAGCCACAGCTTCTCTGGGCAACCTGCTCCAGTGTCTCACCACCCTCCCAGTAAAGATTTTCTTCCTAGGGGCTACTCTAAACATTCCCTCTTTCCGTTTCAAGCTATTACCCCTCGTCCTATCCCTATAGCCCCTGCGAAAGAGTCCTTCGCTGTCTGTCCTGGAGGGCCCCTTGGAGTCCTCTTCTTTCCATTGGCCAGTTTCAGAGAGCAGAGAAGCAGCAGTTGACACCAGGGCAGCAGCCTAAAGCCCAGCAAGGGGAGAGAAGGTCTGATGTGGGGGCGTTCAGACCTGACAGCGCCCAAGGATACAGGTAGGAATTGTCTCCTGGGACAGAAAGAGACACTGGGGAGGATGAGGAGAAGAGCAAAGCCAGGAAAAGGAAATGTCTTCTGGACACCTTGAGATCCCAGAGATTACCAGATGTAAAACAGCAGGTAGACTTGCTGCCCGAGAGCTGGGGCAGTGCCAAGACGAACCACAGATGGATCGTCCAACTTGTACCACTGTCCATTGATGGCTTGTCAAAGCCAGCAGATGAACTGCATGGTTTTTCCACACCACCACAGGCAGGAGACGACAGAACCAGAGTACACTGAAACAAATCCTAGGGAGACCTTATCCCCCGGACCTCCGGCTGCCAGGAACACTGCTGTGGTGGTTGGTCTTCCCCAGCCCCTGTTTTAACCCTGTTGGAGAGGAAGTAGCAGAAGCACTATTGTGTAGCAGAAATAGTGTCCGTGATGAGAGTTGCCTCCGCTGTGTACTAAGACAGCATATAAGGAGTACAGAAGCATTTCTCCATCCACCTGAAATGTGTACGGGCAAAGATCCAAGTACTCGGGGTACTTCACAACCTATGGAGAGACCAAGAGGGCTCAGAAACCATCCTGAAATCTGACAGGAAAGATTCTGCCAAGACCAGGGGCCAGAGCTTTGTAAATGTGTCTTTGGGGCTCAGGGACAGGGGTTTTCCCTAAAGCACCACGTCATGGTTTGGGTGCAGGAAGATGTTCTTGGCCCCAGCAGCTCTGTGGGAGCAGAGAATGTTCTCATCTTCCCAGAAGGGAACCCAACTCTCCGCAAAAGGGAACCCAACAACAACAGCTTGTGCCAGAGCTCACTGCTGCTTCAGGCAGTCTCCCACCCCAGGAAGGGACAGTTGCGCTCCCATTGCGTACACACCTTGTTGATCTTCCTGGCAGTGAGAGTGTCAAACCTCTTCAGGCACAGCGTGAGAACCTTGGATGCCTGATGGACTGTGAACCTCTTGGAGGCAGCCACCAGTTTGTCACACTTGGAAGCCAAGACCAGAGCCAAGTGCTGAAATGCCTCTTCTCTTGCCTCCAGAAGCCAGAGCAGCTTTCCTGGCTCACACAGCCCTGCGCTATTTTAAGGCTGTTTGGTACGATAAGACAACATTAACAACAGCTGCATCTCATTCATGTCCATCTCTTGTACGTGAAGAGGTGACTGATGACACGCAGGACCTTCATGCAGGATCTGCTATTAATGATGTATTAGTCATTGTCTTACTTGTGACATCTATAGCTGTTTCCTCCATCTAGTTACTCAGGTTTCACAAAGTCCTTCAGAGCTGCGCTGACGGATGAGGCTGCCTGCAGGAGTGCGAGAGGAGAGAGAGCTTGGAGCTGGGCCAAATGCCCTTGTCCAATCACTTCCTGGGAGGTGATGAGAAGAGCCAGGGCGCTGAGGCTGAGGAGGTCTCCAGGAGGAGGCAGAAAGAGGGAGCTGTCATGCTGAACGTTTCCCTCCAAGCGCAGAGACTCCCCAGGCTGTTGGGAGCTCCCTTTAGGTGGCACTGCTCAGAGCAGCTCCCGATAGCAAGAACAACCCATGGGCCTGGGAGCCAGGCAGGGTCTGGGGGAGGGCCAAAGGAGGAAGGTTGAGAGTCCATGCAGGTCGCAGGGCAGGTACTGCGAGCTTGGCCAGCTTAAACCCAGTTCCTCCAAGGAGAGAGACCACTGCCATGGCCTGCCCAGGATGGGGAGCTTCCCTGCCCCAGAACCATCCCTTCCCCAGTGGAACCATCCCTTCTACTGCCCACCCACCACTGGTCTCTCTTGTGTTTGCAGGACACGTGTTGAAGCCAACTGCCTTGACTCCAGAGAGCCATGGGGGCCCGGGGACATCTCAAAACACGAGCAACCTTCTTACTTTGATATCCAAGGGCACATCCAGGAAGGGGTCAAAGGAGTCGAAAACCTCTCTGCAGCTTAAGCATGTGACTGGAAGGCAAACCAAAATGCTCAGCCATGGGGGGAGTTGAGTGACTGGCTGGTTGACACTCTTCATCCATCCAGTGCCAGTCACAGGGTCAGCAGTTTATCGCAGACACACAGAAGGGCCCAGGCAATTGCAAAGGAGGGCAAGAGCTGTGGAAACGTACCTCTGGATCTCAGGAAGCCTCCAAATATCTGGCGGATGATGGTAGTTGATTGCAAAGAGATGTCCAAGCTGGAAAACAAACCATAAGGCAGAGAGTTATTTCCTCCCCAAGTTTTGCTTTGTCTGAAAGCCCTGGGGGTAAGTGGTCCTTGATGGAGGACATCAAGAAGAAGGCCAAAAGACTTGTCAACAACCCTCTAATCCTTCATTTTTGCAGCCTCTCCTCCCCCCCTCCTCCCCTCTCTCCCCCTC
>NW_010391943.1:0-18479 GCF_000710305.1 Buceros rhinoceros silvestris | reverse complement strand
AAGCAGAATGTTAAGCGCTGCAGAGCTGCTTTATAATCACACATTAATGTTTGTGTAAGTAAGAATTTTGTTATGCTAAAGGACCCTGAGTATGGAACATCACTCTTTGTTTCCACTCAGAGTCACCCTAGTTCCACTGAGCGTGACAGGGCAGTAACCTATCCTTATCTCGCCAAAGTGGGTCAGGACAGTTTAAGCTTTGTGAGGCAATACACTACAGCTCATCTAGATGGCAGAGCATGGGTAACAGGTAGACAACCAATGCCTCTGCTACCCAAACCACTATGTTCTATAAGTATTTACTCTGTAGTAACATGCTGTGATGAGGGATCACTACATCCATGTCTTTCAGGCTCTTTCTTGTTGCTTTTCAAGAAGATACAAAAATCTTAACTTCTGGGTATGGTGTGGGTTTTTTAACTGTTACTTCGTGGCTGAATTCCTTTTTAGCTGTTTAAAGTGTTGACTTCAGTTGTTGAGTTTGAAACAGCTCTGCCTAACTAGATTCTAATATGACCTTATTACTGTCTTTCAATACTTAAGGGGGCCTATAAGAATCATGGGGACAGTTTTTTTAGCAGGACCTGTTGTCAATAGAACAAGGAGTGATGGTTTTAAACTGAAAGAAGGTAGGTTTAGACTAAATATGAGGAAGAAATTTTTTACCATGAGGGTCATGAAACACTGGCACATGTTGCCCAGAGAGGTGGTAGATGTCCCATCCCCGGAAACTTTCAAGGTCAGGCTGGACATGGCTCTGAGCAACCTGATCTAATTGAAAATGTCCCTGCTCACTCTAGGATGGTTGGACCACATGACCTTTGAAGGTTCTTTCCGATCCAAAGCATTCTATGATTCTATAATTTTAAAAAGATTTCTTGTTATGGCTCATTCTAAAATTTTCATGCAATAAAATTCTGGTTTTGTAAATGTTACAGTTTTGTTGACATTTGGAATTGGAGCCTGTCTTTATTCCATTCTAATGCTGTGCCGACACAGTGATAGTGCATGAACCAGGCTTGTTCAAGGGTCTCACACGGATTAGAGACAGCTATTTCCATATTATCTCCAAATAATGGATGAAATTCATACAACATGGTGGTAGTTAAGCAATCAGTGGTTATCAGCATTTTACATGTTTCTTTACTGTCAAGCATAAATAAAAAATTAATTTCCAAAATGTCTTAGAAAACAAAACAAAAACCCCTCCCACAATTGAAAATAAACTATGGCTATAAACTAATTCTGTGGAGATACTTTGTTACAACTTTATATTTGAAATACATATTGACAAGGATTTAGTAGGCTGGAATTCTTAATAAAATCTTTTTAAAATACATGCATCCTGCCTCATATGATGATTTTTTAATTAAATTTTTTCTTAAATGAGGATGTGACCATTTAAACAAAGGAAAGCTAATGCAATGAGAGAGAATACTGAGCTCAGTCAAAGAGATCTTGATGTGGTTGAGAAAACTAGAGAGGAGTTTCACCACACGTAGCAAGCAGAGAACAGGTAAGGATAATTAGCTGGTAAGAATAAGTGAAGTTAGTGGAGTCTCTTTCTATAGAAATTATGAACTGTTATAAGAGACATTTCCAGTAATCCACATTATTTTGTGCTTTCTCTTCTCAGCGAGAAAAAAAATAGTATGTTCTGACATTTGATACAAAGCCTATGTGTTGCTGTATGCATTTTTTCATGAACATTGTGTGTTATCTAAAGCAACAGAAATTAAAAAAACCCAACCAACCAACCAAGCAATCAAAAATCCTAGGAAGTCCGCAACTTCAGTAAGATCTGAGGAAATCTGTGAGGATCCGGAGCAATCTGGAGTAAATGATCAGGACAAGTGATTAGACCAAGAGCTCTGTCTTGCAGGGGCGCAATGATACTAACGTTATGGAGGGAAAATGTTAACACTCTCCAGAACCCAGAGGTAAAATCAGAGTCGTAGAACAGTTTGGGTTGGAAGGGATCTTTAAAGGCCATCCTATACTGTCCCCTTGCAATGAGCAGGGACAGTTTCAACTCACAGCCCCATTCAACCTGACCTTGAATCTTTCCAGGGATGGGACATCCGCCATGGTCATGACGTGGGCACTTTCTGTCTGAATTCCCTTCCAGAAATCATCGGAGTCTAACAGCAGTCATTCAGCCAGCACCTGCCACAGATGACTCAGAACAGTATTTCCATCAGGTCATGTTACATTCACTCACTTAGATCACCTTGTAAAGTAATTTCCACCTACACATGGGAAAAGCCACTTTCAAATACAACCCAAAGCCCATCACTAAACAGCTCTCTCCTCGACACTTTTCACTCTGGCACATTCTAGCATGCATGGGTTTTGTTGTTTGGTTTTGTCTTTTCCCAAATGTAACTCTGTTCATTGTCAGGTAATCTCCCTTAGCCATCCTCCACTGCCAACAGCACTTTTTAAAGAGCAGTTTCTAAAATTTCCCCACAGGATACTTTTTACACAACATGAATTTTACCGGCAAAGCTCAAAGAAACTTTCCATTTTAAATACAAAGTTTTGAAGCACGTTTTACCTCTTTCTTCAAGTCTTAGCACTATTCAGAACTAGTACTCCATGAAGTAAACTACTGGTCACATCCACACTCTGTACTGCTCAGTCTGGATCTTCCTCAGAATTAACATAATGCACCAGTGCCCCTTAATTAAGAAAAAAAAAAAAAGGCAAAAAAACCAAGCCAGTTTTTTTCCATTTAAAATTAATCAAATAAAAAAGCAGTGCATCAATGTTTTTTTTAGTTACCAAAGGGTGTCCAGCAGATACAGGCTCTGTGAAAAGTCTCTGGGGGTCCTGGTAGACAAGCTGAATATGAATAAGCAACGTGCCCCTGCAGCAAGGGCCAACAGCCTCCTGCGCTGCACCAGGCAGAGGGTTGCCAGCAGATCAAGGGACTCTGCTCAGCCCTAGTAAGTCACTGCATCCAGTGTTGGGGTCCCCAGTACCAATAAGACATGATCACACTGGAGTGAGTCCAGCATGGGGCCAAGAAAATGACTAAGGGTCTGGAGTATCTTTTGCATGAGGAGGGACTGGGAGAGCTACTGGGAGAGCGACTATTCAGACATTGGAATATGTCATCCAGAGAGGCTGGAGTTTCCATCCTCATCGATGTCAAAGCCGATCTGGGCATAGTTGCTCTAGCTGACCCTCTCTGAACAGGAGTTTGGACTAGATAATTGTCAAATGTTTCCATCCTTAAATATTCTGTGATTCTGTGAATGTAAGTATGGGACTGTATGGAATTGCAAAGGATATGGGCATAATAGTAGACCCAAACCTGGCAGAAAATTTTTTTCCTTGGAATTGTTCTTGTACTGAACTATCCTGAAGAGTACTTTCTGTTTACTCCAGAAAGTACCTAGGACTGATCTGCAGGCAAATTTGGAAAATCAGAGAAATGGGACTGGAGAAAGACATATGCAAATAACCTGACAGTCCAAATAAATTATCCACTGGCTTTTTACAATAGCTTTTCACAAATATGAAGTTTCTATTTAGACTAAACTACTCCAACACTTCCTGTATTTAAAGTCATGCCTGCTATAACACTGACCATTATTTGACATTAAAGGTGGCTATTTCTTAAGAATTGATGACAATAAACCATTGTCAAGAATAATGCTGTACTGCATGTAATGCATCACTTATCAGCACTGTGATGGACTTTTTCTACTATACTAGAGTTATGTAATTTGCAAATGATTACTTTTATACAGTTTATTACCAAATTTTTGTTCTCATGTGATGGGATGTTTAGGAATTATTTCTGCAGAAGAAAACCCATGAACACTGTTTCATAGAATTTCCAAAAGCCCTACTTTTTTGATACATCTCGGCAAACATTCTGATCTATATTTTCTCTTTAATAACAAGAAAACATTAGCCATAAAAATTTGCATCATTGTTTCTCAGTAATATCTTGGCTAAAATTCCAACGGGAATTATCTTCATTCTAGCAGTAGTTCCAAACAGATTTCATAATTCTGACCAAAGTTGTACTCTTATTAAATACAGAATTGACAAGAAATATTTAGTGTTTCCTTCTACTGTACACTACTATACAATACAGCAAATTCATATAGCTCAGATCTTCTATCTAAAATAAGAAGAGTAAAAGATTAGACCTGGGTGAGTTTAAAACACCTACACATTTTTCCTTGAATAATTATCTGGGGATTGTTTATATAATTTTGTAAAGCATAAAACTAGTGGTTAGAATTCAATGGAGAAAATATCAACTACCTAAAAGCAGTATTACCCGTACAAATTATTTTTTTTTTCTTTTTCAGTATCCCTGAGCAGAATTCCACAGTGAAGTAGCTGCTGATTTTTTATTATTATAATTTATTTATTTTTGCACATTCTTTCCCATGCTTTGAATGTGTTTATTTTTTGTATGAGTGGAAAAACTTAGCTGTGGAATAAAAGAATGATTGAAGTTCAGGGAAAATTTCCCATATATTCAAACATTCATTGCAGCAGGTGTAGCTGTATGTCATCCACAGAATGGGTATAATTTATTTATAATTTATAATAATTATGGGTATAATATATGCCAACCACAACCGGTATAAATAAAAAAATTAAGATAGAATTTAAAAAAAAAAAAATGATGCATTACATATAACAATGTAAGTGAATGAAAAGACTGAGATATAAACTGCAATCCTACATTCACATATGGTTAGAAATAACTCAGGACAGGTAGGTACTGGAAAATGTCCAGAAAATTCTAGGCAATAAACTTGTGTTTCATCAATCTGTCTCCAAGCTAAAATTAATATAAGCAGTTTAAAACTATTAAAAAAGCCATATGCTAACTACTGATCCTAAGTTCCACAGAGTCAGTATTGTACAAAGGCAGAGCAAATTAACTTTTATTTAAAACTCTGTTTGATTCCCAAAGATCTGAATGTTCTTCTCCTGAAATGAATCTCAAAACT
Source organism: Buceros rhinoceros silvestris (assembly GCF_000710305.1). NCBI lineage: Eukaryota > Metazoa > Chordata > Aves > Bucerotiformes > Bucerotidae > Buceros > Buceros rhinoceros. The sequence goes on along the minus strand of NW_010391943.1, from coordinate 13,494 downwards.
TAACAATATAGAAACAAATTTTGATGTAAAAGAAGAATTATGTCTTTTTTTTTTTTTTTATCTTTCTCAGTTGGACTTCCTATCTTCCAGAAAGTCCAAAAGTGAATCGATAGTCTCATCATCTTGTATATTTCTTATTACTGATTTCTGAGCTTTCTTTGAAAATACAGTTTTTCTGGCAAAACCTTCCTTCTTATTTTTTACCATCTTTAAAAATCAAAATCAGTTTGTGAGAAGCATAGACATAAATCTGACTTGTTAAATGAACAAATCTCAACTTGCTTTTCTCTACCCTTTGTTCTAATTTCTACTTGATAACGGTAATCTAAAGGAGTATTTTTTTCTAACATAAAACTGCGCTTACATGAACACACTGCCCTTATTTTGAGAATTAAGGTTTTATTTTATTAAGCTGGTTTTTTATAAGAGAAGAAGCAAAACATGGTTACCAATTTTATGTTAAATGGTTGTCCAATACTGAGGCACTTTGGGGCTTTTTGAAGTAGTTCCTGTTGAGCCAGCTAATATTATTAGACAGTGTTCATATACAAAAAATGTACTGTTACTTTTCTCCCATCAGTAAAAAAAAATAACAAAGCAGAAAAATTGATTCACGTATTTGACTGACGTTGGTTAATGAGTTAACTAAAGTACCAACAGATTTTATTCATATACAAGAGTGATCCTTACATGCATATTCAAAGACAACTCTCTGTTCCCAGCATATTCCTGATTATATTTGAACACACCCCTGTTTTGAGCAAAGTAGGCACCTTTCTATGTTGGAGCTCTACTTCATTTCATAGAAATTAACCCAGGCAAGGTTTTACTCTTAAACACGCAGGTCTCAATGAGATTTAAACAAATCAATTACAGCTGTGCAGCAGCTGTTCAGGGCTTCAGCAACCCATAAGTGTTTGTAACTGACACATAGGGTGTGATAAACCTTTTGGGCTGGAGCATTCCCAGAATAAATATTAATCTGATACTATCAGGGGTCTTGCTTGATCTGCTGTAGCTCACTTCACTCTCTCAGTCAAGGCATTATAAGGAGATGATCTGTTTTAATAGCAGAGCCTCTATAGATTCTACTGTCAATGTCAAACATTGTCTGTAGAAGTTAAGAATGAATTTGCTGAAGAATTTGCAAAAACTGCTGTGTTTGCTAGACTACCTAATACCAGAATGTGTAAAGAAAGGGAACTACGTAATTGGAATACCAGTTGGAATTTTGCAATTCATTTCTCAGTCTCTGGATCTGAATGGGAAATGGGAATAAGTAGTCTTGGCAGTTTTGGAAATCTGAGTGGATACTTACCTGTCCCATAAAGTGTCTATGCATGCAAGGATCCTTATAAGTATCTCTTCCAAAGCTGAAAGGATATAGTACCTGTAATAATATATAATAATTGGATAGATAAAATATCTAATACCTGTAAATGTCTGAGTCTGTAGTACATAAAAATGTTTATAAATCTCTTTAGGTAGTACACGAGCATCTCACTCCTAATTACACAAGAACATGTTTTAGGCAGTGTTTACAGATTATCTGAATTCAGGCTTATTAAAATTACATTGAAGCCATGAAAGGAATATTACTTGGAATATCTTAGAATATACTTCTATGATCAGGTGGAATGTGAAACATTTTTAGAAGATCATTGCGTTTGTGGTTTAAACCATTGGCTATTAAGCACCACACAGCTGCTCTCTCACTCACCCCCCAAGGGGTGGGGGCGAGAATCAGAAGAGTAAAAGCGAGAAAACTCGTGGGTTGACATAAAGACACTTCAACAGGTAAAGCAAAAGCCACATGCATAAGTAGAGCAAAACAAGGAATTCATTCACCTCTTCCCATCAGCAGGCAGGTGTCCAGCCATCTCCAGGAAAGTAGGGCTCCATCATACATAACAGTTACTTTGGAATACAAACACAATCACTCTGAACTTCCCATCCTTCTTATTCCCCCAGCTGAGCATGATATCATGCGGTCTGGAACATCCCTTTGGTCAGCTGTGTCCCCTGCTCCTTCTTGGGCACCCCCAGCCTACTCACTGGTGGCATAGTGTGATAGGCAGAAAAAGGCCTGACACTGTGCAAGCACTGCTCAGGAGTAACTAAAACATTCCTGTGTCATCAACCCCGATTTCAACACAACTCTAACGCACAGCCACATACTAGCTACTATGAAGAAAATTAACTCTATTCCAGCCAAACTGAGCCAAAAGTGTTGATCCAATGGCAAAATTATTTAGAAGACACTTTTAAAAAAAATTTTACTACTACTGAAATTTTTGTGGAGCTCTTCAAATCACAAAACATAAATAAGATTTGACCCAGAAATTCTGATGGCCTGTACATTCTATAAAAGTAGTTCTGAAAGAAAAAGTGGTGTTTTGTTTCTGAAGGGAGAAGGCAATAATTGCATTAGATTTGACTTTACAGATTGTTCTTTCTTCCTTTATTCTGCACTCATTATCTGTTTCCAGAGACTTCATAGCAGTTAATGCCGTACTTTAGACATGTCTTTCAGTTTTCAGAAACTAAAGCTCAACTGTCCTTTTCCATGTCACTTCAGTCATTGATAGGCACCCACTTCAAAAGTGAAACACGAAAGTCTTCTTGCATTACATCTGTCTACAATATTTACATAATTAATGGGAGACTATTTCACTGATATCAAAATTGTTAACAAAACTATTTCTAGTGTAGAAAGAGAAATAATAACTAACCAATCACACATATAGGCAAAAGGGTAAGAAATAATCACAAATTTTTGTTCTCAGAAGGTTGGTTGTGGTTTGTTTTTGTTGCCTTTTTTTTTATGAACAGGTTTTGTTTGGATTTAATTTAATAAGGAACAGGCTTCTTGGACACCACGTGAAAAGAAAAGGATCATCGCATTCTGTAGACCGTGGATGCTTGATCCCTTATACTACAAGATGTGAGGCAAACAGGGGTTTGTGTGCTGCAAAACTTTCAGACTCATTTCAGTGTTCCATAAGAGTTAATCTTTTTTTCTCTCTGCCTTGTGGTTTCCCACTGTGGCAGATTGCATCTCGTTTTCCTGAATATCACAGAACAATAAAATAAATTACATAAAGCTGGAAAACAAAACAAATTGAACCTCCTTCACATTTGATCCAAAGCTTAGATAGCATGCACAAAACAAGACAGGAAGGTGTACCATCATCCTGAAGTGTTTCCTTCAACACCTGTTCGTAACACACATAAAATCAGTTTTTGCCAGAGAAGAGAAAGACCTACAGAGTAGTAGAGGCAAGGCTCCAAACATGTTCCACAACCTTAATTTTAAAATAATTTAGCAATCACACACATGTCTACCAAATTTAAAAATGCCACATAGAACTAGTTGGAAACCTTTTTCTTTCTTTCTTTCTTTTTTTTTTTTAAGAAAATAATTTTCCGAAATAAATTTCAGAGGACTTGTTGAAAAACCAGTGTTAGCCTTGCTTATATCTGAGACTAACTCCACAGTTCCTTCAGCATGATTTCATTGATTTGTCTGAAAAACATAATTGAAAAAAGCAGAAATATTTTCTTGAATATTTTTCTATAAAAAATTTGTTATTGATTTAAAGCACAGGCTGCAATAAATCTTATACATTTACGTAAAAAAAAAAAAAGATGTTAAAGCCTGTCTTACAGAGACTTTGATTAAGAGTTACTAGTGCCTCCTGACTCCCACGTGTTGTCTCTTTCATATAGGTTGTTAAGGCTTGTAGCTTTTGACGGATTCAGAGAGGTTATCTTCAGGAAACGCCTATAATTCTGAAGTATCAAATGATAAAGAAAAATATACCTGGGATTTAGCTACATGATACATGGCTGCTGTAATGAAGCAATTTCAGCTGTTTATCTGGCCAGTATCACTGGAAAACATGTCTTTTTAACTGTCCAGTTTTAAGATTTGGATCAAAGTATATTTTGAAAACATGCTTTCAACATATTTTATTAAATTAATTAAGTTCTGAGTCACATCTTCAGAAAATTCTACATTTAAAAGATTAAATTTAAAGAATGCATGCTAAAGCTCAGGAAAATGTCTTCAGACAGGCTAAATAAATGCTAAGGAAAGAGGAAATAGTACAAAAAAAGCAAAGGGAAACAGTAAGGAAATAGCGGTAGATGACAGAATAAAACTAGGATTATTTATATTTGTATATATATATATTGAGAAAGAGTCTGCTATAAGAAAATGGAAGCAGAAGGGAGAAATGTAAAAATAAATACAAATTTCAGGGGGAGGAGCAGAATTAAAAAAATAGGAAAAGATCATGAAAATGAAGTAGCCATCGGAAGACAATAAAACACAGCAGAAAAAGGATTTTACTGGGTGGAGTAAGGTGTGTAGGTTTCAGAAGCAAAGCTGAGTGTCAGGGAAAGTAAATAAGAATGGGAAATTATGCCTTAGGTAGCTGAACAAACAAGCAAGCTTTTATATTAAAGCTCATACTTCTTGGCAAGATCTGTGCCTGACTGCAGTACCAGAGAAATGGTATGTACAACATTTGCATCCCCGGTGTGCATGTTAATTTTAGTCACAATTAATAGGTATTTTTGGTTTTTATCCTTGGGGTTTTTCATACCACAAGGATACACCTTATGTATTAAGTCCAAAGATTTTGAAGGGCTAGCCAATCATTCAGCAAGAACTGTTAATAAAATTAATCTAATATATGTATTTTATGAATAGTGGCCTTTTCTATTAAAATAGTGTCTGTATTTGTCTCTAGCTTTTATTTTTTGTAGTTATGCCCATGCTCAAATGGATAAAAGTTCTCCACCAAATGTTTTTTTAAAAATCATCCCCTTTTTGATCTGTTTGGCTGACTTTGCAAAGAAAGTACCTTTTTCATACATACACTACTTAAAGCTCCTACTAACCTAATAATGAAACAGAAGAAGACTTTAATACCTTTCTTTGTTTTCTCTTCCTCTTCAAAAATTATACCAGGCTTCCTGAATATGTTTTCAGAAATCTATTTCAAATGATAAATGACAGTAGAACACACAAAAAAATTTCTTCTTGGACTTTAACATGTACTGATTGTAACCAAGTTTTATACTGTGAAGCATTCTTTTCCCTTTCCTTGGATGGAAAAGCAAAAGCTAACTTCATGTCTCTTTCTAAAGTATTTTGTTGTTATTACATTTTCTAAGTGGTTCCTTGAATTTTGTTCAAGCCACTGAGGAATCAAAACACCAGTCTAGCTAAACTTTGAAACTCACATGGAATGGGTGGTCACGACATCTGGATTTATGATTTTTAATAGTGGGCTATTTTCACAAATTACCTTCAAGTTCCTTCACAAAGAGACAAACATTTAGAGTCTCGTATCTTTGACAAGCAGAATGGCTCACTGACAAGATTGCATTAACCCCTTTAAAATTAAGCTCTGCCATTTGTGAGGCCACTTGGAAGTGCTCATTTTGGTAAGGAAAGCTGATAAGCAACACTGTGCTGTATAAAACAGCAATTTAATAAAAAATATTAGGTGTTTTGGATGTAGATGAAAGAAGTACCAGTTAGTGAGGTTTCCTACTAAGTAAATAGAGAACAGCTCGAATGCAGTAGGAAAACCTGACCTTATTGTAAATGATATCTGTATTTTTGCAAGATATCTACAGAGAAGAACAAAAGAAAAACAACTTTGGGGGGTTTTGGAAGGCCTTTTTTTTTTTTTTTTTTTTTTTTTTTTTTTTTTTTTTTTTTTTTTTTTTTTCCTTTTTTGCACATTTGTCAATGTGGTCTAAATGAAGATCAGGAAATGGAATATTGCAGAAACTTAATACATTAAAGGCTTCTAACGATTTTCATTATATAATCCTGTGGTCCGTGTTAGGTTTTACAGAGGTTTGGAAAATGGATTTACTAGGAAAATATATGTGGGTCTATTTCTTATTTCCTTAAATGGATCAATTTTATTGGATGATAAATAAATAGTTTTTTACTTTGATAATCATGAGGCCATGCATTTCATTTATTTTAGGCCAGTGGTTTTCTTTCAACGTAAGCTACTAGAGTTCAAATCCAGCAAGAATCCCACTGAAGTAATTTGTACTGGCCTGTGCTTATAGTTACCTACTTTCTTAACTACTTTGCTGAAGGGAGACCCAAAAGGCTAATTAAAAGTCTGTGGAAGACTTGGATCCTTACCACAGCTGGTGGTGCAGCTCCATAAGGGATGGATTTTCACAGAAATTGAGTTATTACCTAGCCAATCCCTACCCCACTAACACAAATACAGACCACAGAATTATATATTGCAAATTGCCAGAGCTAGGCTTCCTTTGTATTACAAGCATAGGAGGAAGGGAAAGTCGTTTCTTTTTTCTTACTTTTCTTCCTCTTATTTTTTCTGAAACTATGAAAAAATGAAGAAAATTGTCCTTTTATTAGAAACTCTGTCTTAGATCTTGCCTCATTTCACCTAATGTCAGGCATACCAGTTAGGAATATAATATCCACAATCATCTTTTTAAATATTTCAAGTAGTTATATTTTTCACAGGGTGGTACATCCTGCCCCCCACTCCAAGGCTGATTGTATTTCTGAAATAGAATCCTACATGCGTATGATCAAATGATGCAGTTCTAAGTCTGAGTGCATTTAAGCTCATTCGTAACTCGTTTTTCCATCTGTCCACAGACCAAATGCAATCTGATATACTGTTGCACAAAACATGGACTTTTGCAAAGCATTCAACACTGTCCTGCACAACATACTTGTCTCTAAATTAGAGAGACATGGATTTGATGGATGGATCACTTGTTGGATAAGGAATTGGTTGGATGGTCGTACTTAAAGAGCTTGTCATGAACACTATTACTCATGTATGTTGCTCATAGTTCCTACTTTAATAAAACACACCTCAAGTATAACTACATATTAGAAAATAGCTTAAATGACTAAACTATAAGTTAAGGACTCCAAGAGAGTTTGTTCTCATACAAATTCCTCTTAAAAAAATGTGGAGATGATATTTATAATTGAACAGTCTCAAGATTCTTTTATAGTCTAGAATAAATGGCAGATTATATTTTTTATTTCAGTGTATATATATATTTAATTTCATGAAACATCTGTGTGCAATCTTTCCAAACATAGAACACCTTCCTGAGCTGCAGGCATCACATGTGAGCTACTGTGTAAATGCTATGGATTAAACAGATGAACAGATAGATGATTTTGAGTCTCTCTCTGGGAAAACATAGGGTGAAATATAAAATGCATGAGGTCTCTTCAATTCAATTTGACATTTAAAATATGAATGGATTTAAAAAGATTCAAAAATGGTGCTCTGTGTTTTGAAATTGCCTTAACTTTTGTGATTTATGGTTCAATGCTTGTTCACAGGACTATTCACGAGTGACATTACCTCCTGATTAATGCAGTATAGTTGTGCTTAGTCCATGAGAGTTAGTTTTGTGATGTGGGGAGATGAATTAATCAGGACCTGCAGTTGTATGTCCCAACATGTATTCATGTCTGTCCCTCAGCTTTAACCAACTTCCTTTTGTCTCTGACACTAGAAGTTTTTCTTGTGAAGCCAAAGTACTTTGGCAGTCAAGAAATTTCTGAGTGAAAGCAGAAGAAAGCCTTGTACATTTCTTAAATCACCTTTTTAAAGTCATAGTCAAAACAGAACATTTAAAACAAAACAACATGTGTTTAATAAACACATAGGATCTTATTTCATAATGTTACTATTCAACTACTTTAACTTTCACTGTGACTATCGTTATCAAACTGCTTATCACCAAAGAAATTTGCCATCACATGGATTTGCTCTTATTCACGTTTCAATTCTTACTTCTTCCAAATACCATAACAAAGTGACAGGATTTCTTTTGTTTTAATTTGTGTTCACTTTTCAATTTTTTTGTTTGTTTGTTTGCATATTAGGAAATCCAGAGTTAAGTACAGATTAGTGATCGATTTTGGAATCAATTTTACTTAAAACCTCTACAATGTTGCTCATGGATAAGATATTGTTGGGATGAATAAGTGAGTGAAATTTCTGTTCTTAGGACAAAAAAATATATCCCCCCTAAAATTCAAAGAAGCTTGCCAAATTCACATGAATTACTGCATGGGAGTGAAAGAGAAAAGGATAAGCTCAGGGTATGATTGTAACTTCTAGGGAAAATGAATGGCAATTAGGTGCTTGATTCCTACACGCCTTTGAAAAATGCAATCCATGGATTAAATTTGTATAGAAACTGCAGAAAAAAAATCCACAAAACAAAAAAAAAGGAAACACCTGGGAAATTGTCAGTAGAAGCAGAAAAATACAAAGCAATACATATCAGTCATGCTTTAATTAAACACCTACATCTCCATTGTGTAAGGTGTAAAGTGACATGTGCTACCTCTGCACTTGAATAACTACTTCTCAGAGCCTGCCTGTTACTGAAGACCTGAAACAGTCACCTACTTCAGCTCACAGAAAAATCACCCATCCACACAGGTCCTCCCTACTGCAAACATCTGATGACTCTGTTCTCCAGTGGCATTATTAACATAATAAGCAGTAATTAAGATCATCTGTGTCTAACAAGCATTTATGTTGGATTTTGCCACTTTTTGACAAACCCTGTTCATTCATTTAACCTTACAGTTTAGCCTAATAAAAGTTATTACCTCTCCCCACAAAATGTTATCATGACCTCTATCAGCCTTCTGTTCCACAGGTCAAAGAACTCAGTAATTCAACTGCTTTTCACAGAATGTATTTTCAAAACTTCCAATGACTCATACTGTATATCTTTTAAAAAACCACTGTTTTGTTATATAGGCGTAAGAATTTACCTACTGGGAAAAGGGCATGTATTATCATTATATTTTAAAATAAATGTCTCTTTGTGTAGCACAATTTCCGGCATGGTTACAGCAATCAAGTTATTCTATTCTAGCTATGCTTATATAACTCCCCCACACGGACAGTCCATCACGGAATGAATACAGCTGTTCTCAAGATTAATTACTTCTAAATTATAAAAGCACTTTTGTTCCAAAACAATTTTGACAGTGGGGAGTCATATTAGAATAGTTTAAAGTGGAATAATTATTCTGCCAGTTTTATGCCTGGAAGTTTCTCCATGTAGACAAACCCTTCAGCTGACACAAGCTCCTTTGCATAGTCAGTCCCACAGTGGGAGCACAGTGTCTGTCCTTCCACTAGGGAGATCTCTTCTCTATGTGGTAATTGTCTGTGGAGTATGTCTGTAGGAAGAACTACCAAAAAGAATAACCACAGTATGATTATGAAACATCATGTTTTGATTTCATGGTATTTGTCTATTATTCTTGAAGCTTCTGTAGTTCCTCGGACTGATTTTCTTTCCTTTCTTGCCATCATCTTTTTCTTTTCTTTCTTGCCATCATCTTTTTCTTTTTTCCTTTTAACTTAATTTCCCCATCCACTTTAATTAAGATCTCCCCAAGCTAACATGCTTGCAAACTCTTATTTATTTTAAAGCAAGCTGACTAACTAGTCAGAATTTCCGAAATCCCTAAGCTCTCACTAAAATCTGTCAAACTCTTTCACTTTAATTTTAGTGAGATAGAGCTAGGCATAAATTCAAACAAAAGAAGTAGGGGGAGGATTAATTAATCTATATAAATAGACTAAACCTATTACTACACAGAAGTAGAAAAAAATAGAACAGGTAAGAAGGTAACGTACATTGTTATTTAGATTGGAGAAATAAGGAAGTCCTAATAGACCATTCCCTCCCCAGCCATAGCTGTCATGTCCTCCTTACTCTTTCCTCTCCATCTTTCCACAGCCTAGAAAAATTCACACAGATACTCAGTTTCTACAAAATTTCTTAGTATGCCTCTTAAATTATCCACGTTTCATGTAAAATCACTGCATTTATTGTTGCCCAAATCTTATCACTCTTCTCAGAATCTTCTCCACAGCAAAACTGGAATGATTATCGTGCTTCTTTGTTTATGATTCTCCAATGATTTTTTTCAGGCTCTCTGGTATTGTTTTTATCTGAGCCAACTTGAATTAATTTTGTGTGGTTTCACAACACAGCACATCAAATGCTTCAGTAAAATCTAAATATATTGCATCTGCTCTGTTCTTTGAAACCACCAATTGTGTAATTTTATCACAAGCAGCAATCAGACTTGACTAGAAAGATTTAAACATCTTAATTTGATGCTCCTCATGGCTTGAATTTCAGTTATTTCTGTCATTAGTTGATGTTCCGCAGATCTGTATTCACACAGTTACTTAAGAGTATTTTGATGGATTTGAATTTTATGTAACAATTCAAAGGTCATTACTCACCAGCACAGGTAAAGTCAAATACAGAGTAATCACAACTTATCTCCAATAATAATAATAGTAATAGTAATGATTTTAATTTGATTTTTCATGAAGGATGTTTCATGCCACTCTATTTGTAATTTATTTAGTATTTCAAAAGTTAGCCTTTATTTTTTACTTTGATAAGGCAAGTATGGAATTACTTATTAATGAAACAGTTACTGCATGAACTATTATTTTCAGAGGAACAATACTGTAGTTCTCAGATAAACCTCTCTTTCCATTATTATAAACAATGAAATGATGTATTTGGACAATACTGTATCCTGAGGGAAGATCAGGACATAAATTTAGAACAAAGAAGGTACATTAAGTGATACTTTTTTTTTTAATATAAAGTGATGCCTGATACAAAGAATTAATACACTTTTTAAAATAAAATAATGCATATTTTTAAGATAAAATTTGGTCAGTCAATTTTTCAGGTAGACAACCTTGGTCACTTGATCATTATTTATGAGCACTCTTCTTGTAACTGAAATTTTCACCTGAAGAAAAACAGAAAACGTCAATGACAAAGTCATTGGGTCTTAATATTAGTTCCCAGATTTTGTCAAGACAAGTAAAAAGTAAAATTGCAATCAGAAAGTGAAATGAGTGGCATCTTTTATGAAGTTTGATTCTTTCCTGCCCACAAGTCATGTCCTTTTCCTCCTGTTCTTGACCATCATACATCATGCATGTACTGATGAACTTTGTTATCTTTCTAGCCCATTGACACCTTTCTTTTTTGTTTTTTCAACAGAAAAATGTAACAGGACTATCAACATGACAGTAAAGCTCTTTCATTCATAAAGAAAGACTGCTTAGAAATCGGTAAAAATCAGATTGGATGTCCACATTTATGCCACTAAAATAGAAATACAACCAAAAGGATAGAAGATGTTTGGTAAAGAAAGATAAGAAGATATTTGAGCGAAATACACTGAGCTATGCAAAATCCCCAAAGAGAATGATCATGAGAGACATCAGAAAAAGTTCCTGACTGAATTGAGACAGTCTTGTGGTAACAAACTAAAAGGAAACATAGCTGCTGTCAAAGCTGCAGAAGATGTTCTCTCTCAAATCTAATGTCAGGAAATTACAGAGAAAGCCAGAAACCTGAGGTGATCAGAAGATTTCTATCAGCAACTCAGTGAAGAGACGACACCAGCATGACAAGTATCTCCTCTTCTTTCCTTTCATATAATGACATTTTTGCTAAGATAGTGAAAAATTCTCTCAGTGCAAGTGTATTTCAACAGAGATAACAGACAGACTTTCCTTTAGATCTTTTTAAAGTGGACCACCTCCATGTGGCAATAAACAAACTTTTGGAACATATGAAAAACTACAAGCCACTATAGAAATGACAGTGTGCATTTATGAAAAAAACTGCTGACAAAGTGCTGCGCAGTCAGCAACTTGTTCACCTGCAGAGAACAAAATTCTTGGGAAAGCACTCCTGTGTCGTAGAATAAAAAATATGAAAAATTTATGAGTGTATGAAAGATAGATGTCCATGGTGCTTGTGTAAGAAAATGTAGGCATTATTCATGACATCACAGCTCTCCTCTGATGTCTCCCTAAATAGTCTGTTAGAGCTGTCCTGAGGGAAATACAATTTTATCTAACAAAAGCACTAAGCTGCCATTTCCTGTGAGCAATTCTGCAAGTTAAAAGGAGGAAATACTAAGCAGAAGTCTTGTGAGACATTACAAGTTAGATTAAAAAAAAAAAATTGGAGAGAGGGAGATCTTGGAAAGCAAGTTTATATTTATTTGTGTGTTATTCTAAGTAAATATATGATATATTTTTATGATTAATTGCATATAACATGTTCAGAGGTGTGTAAGAGACTGTTAGCAGAAGGAACAGTTATCCTGCAAACATACAGAAGGCAAATGTACCGGGACAGGAAACCTTTTGAGTGAGGAAGAGACAGAGTCCAAAAAAGCCTAAAGAGAAAGTTTAGCAGACCAGAGCTGTGTTACAGTTGAGGACCCAGACATGGGAAGGCAGTTAAACGGATGGATTTCAGAAATGGTGTAGAAGAAAGAGGAAGTGATTCTATGAGCCCTTCAAGGAAGATCTAGGGTAGTGGAGTCGCTGAGGACAGAGAAGAGATTACGGAAGCAGAAGAATGGTGAATGAAGGGACTGCAATTGCAATGTATGTATAGAAAGTTCCTGTGTGGATTTGGGTTAATTTTAATGAGAAGATGCATGTCTTAAAAACTTTGGAGAGCGTTGGAATTTCACAAATAAAAGTGACAAAGATAAATGTTGATAATGATGATAATGTGCATACATTTATAAACAGGAGAAATGTTGTCTAACTTCTAGATATACTCTGCAACAAAGACTTTGATTTTTTTTTTTTTAGATCTTCATGTTGTGAAGGCTTGATATGCATTTTATATTTGTCGCAAATTTTCTGTGTGCACACAGATTTTCTAGCTAAAGTAAAAAAGTGCTTTAGTGACTCTTCAAGTGGGTTAACTTTCGCTCCAATTCAAACTATGTGATACTTTACAAAAAAACTTATTAAGTGATAAATATACCCAAACTAGATTGTGTTGTATAATATTTCCTCAGAAATTACGGGAATAAATGTCTGCAGGTATTTTATGGCATTTGAGGATTGATTATTTTGGTAATAGTTTAAAAGTCTAAAACACTTTCCTAAACTCTTCGGTAGTGATAATTAGACTCTTACAAATTATTCATTGCTTTAGAAAACTGGCTGAAAGATATTATTCTAGCTATTCTGTCTCCAGTCGTGCCCTCTAGCTTTTAGTTTGATGTCCATGAAATTATGCAGAAAATGTATTTCTACCTACAAAAATTACATATAGATACAGTAAGTGGCTTAAAGTTAAATTTTAGTATTTCAAAAAGGAAGAGACCAATATCGTAATCTTGAGTCAGAGATTAATGTTGCCACTCACTGTTTATATTATTTCACATGTAAGGCAGAACCGATGGAATTCGACTTTCAAGTTTAGAATCAATTGGCAAAAGAAATGAGAAAATCGTTTTCAAATTAATTATGTTTCGTTCATTACCAGAATAAGCAATTTTTTTTTTCTCCTTAGTGATAGATACTGTGTTTGGTAGTGTCCTGGGTTCAACATGGAGGAACC
>NW_010391942.1:0-487 GCF_000710305.1 Buceros rhinoceros silvestris | reverse complement strand
CTAGAGGCTTCAAAGGGCTGGACTTTTAAAGTGAGCCAGGTCAAACTCTCGAGCCCCAGTGCATTGCAAAGCTGTGTTTGAAAGCCACGGGAAGCTAAAGCGAAGGAAATAACTGCTTAAGAAGAGAGAGATGGAGATTTCTAACGTAATTCTTTTGCTAATGTGAACGTTTTCAATATTCAAAGTGCCTAAATCCGCTTGTAAAGAAGATGCCAAACTATTCATCCTTTCCCCTCCTCCCCTTTCTCCTGCGGGCCAGTGCATTGCAAAGCTGTGTTTGAAAGCCACGGGAAGCTAAAGCGAAGGAAATAACTGCTTAAGAAGAGAGAGATGGAGATTTCTAACGTAATTCTTTTGCTAATGTGAACGTTTTCAATATTCAAAGTGCCTAAATCCGCTTGTAAAGAAGATGCCAAACTATTCATCCTTTCCCCTCCTCCCCTTTCTCCTGCGGGCGGTGGGGGGGTGGGAGTGTGTGTTTGACTTA
>NW_010391941.1:17647-18320 GCF_000710305.1 Buceros rhinoceros silvestris | reverse complement strand
GTCAGTGGGGACCTGGCACTGCTGGGGAACGCCGGCACTCGATGGTCTTAAAGGTCTTTTCCAACTTAAACCATCCTGTGATAAGGGTAGATGGATAAACAGATGGATGTGTGATGGGAAAGCGGAAGAGGGTGGGAAAGCAACAGGGCTTGGGGAAGGGCGTGGAGATGAGTTCAGGGTGAGGGTGAGAGAGCAGGTGATGATGCAGACAAGGGCCTCTCCAGCTTCCCCAGGGGATCACATCCCCGTGACACGAGCAGTCCTGCTGCTGTGAACACCCTGTTGTGCAGGTGCTTAAAGGGAGGAGAGAGCAGGGCTGTGGTGGCTGTGGGACAAGTGTCTCAAATCAGGACACATGGGACAGTGCCCTGGAAAAGCCCGTATCAGACTGGTGTGCTCCATAGGACACGGGCACGCCTCAGCCCTTTGGCTCCTCCGTTTTCATTTCATTTTTTCGTCAGGGCTCGGGCTGATGCACCATCCCTCTGGATTGCAGTGCCTCACTCATGGCACTGCCAAACTTCAAAATAAACCCGGAGAGCCCAGTGAGAGGAGGTGACACGGCAGGCTGGTGCTCACACCCCACTGCAGGACTTCAGGATGTGCTAACTGGTTTGGGTGGGCAAGCCTCAGTGGACTGCAGCTGGTGTGAGTGGACTGTGCTGGCTGGGTT
>NW_010391941.1:16822-17589 GCF_000710305.1 Buceros rhinoceros silvestris | reverse complement strand
GCCGCAGTGGACTGCAGCGGGGGTGAGTGGGCTGTGCTGGCTGGTTGGGGTGGGCAAGCCTCAGCCGCGGCCGTGGGTTTGCAGAAGTCAACTGGATAAAAGGTTTCCCAGTTGGTGTCTGTTTTTAAATGCTTCTCTCACTTCAACAAGGTGCCTCAGAATCAAGGTGTAGTTTGGAAATGTTGGTCTTTGAATGTATGCAACAGCCCTGGCTCTGCACGGGGGAGGTGAGGAATATTGGTTTAATGACGTTTGCTACAGGACTGAGAAATGACAAAATGTTGTTCTGACCCTGCTTTCCCCAGAAAACACCTGACTTTCTCCTGTAGCACATGACTCAGATGCTGAGTGGAGCTGTGAGATCGAAGAGGAGCTTTAGGAAGCCGTGTGGTGACTGACTGCAAAGGCCAGTTTGTGCTGTCAGAGTCTGGGGATGGCATGTGCCATTCATCTGTCTTCCACGTCACGAAATGACAAAATGTTGTTCTGACCCTGCTTTCCCCAGAAAACACCTGACTTTCTCCTGTAGCACATGACTCAGATGCTGAGTGGAGCTGTGAGATCGAAGAGGAGCTTTAGGAAGCCGTGTGGTGACTGACTGCAAAGGCCAGTTTGTGCTGTCAGAGTCTGGGGATGGCATGTGCCATTCATCTGTCTTCCACGTCACCGGCCACGCGGCGTTCGCGTGACCCCGGCTGTGCGTGCCAGCTTACAGCCGGCCACACCAGTGTTAAGGTGTTCCCAACAGCACAGTCCTGCTGGGTTAA
>NW_010391941.1:13078-16651 GCF_000710305.1 Buceros rhinoceros silvestris | reverse complement strand
TCTTTCCAGGTCTTCCCGCACATCCTAAGTTTCCATCCTTCCAGCTGATGAGGTACTGCATTGTGCATCTGTACGTCAGCTCTGTCGTACTATTTACATAACGCTCCAGACTAAAATCCCGTACCCTGCTGAGCTCACAGGCTGGTATTTTTCATACAAAGCACCTACCCAGCACCCAAGAGGGTTGGGACCCCAGTGATCTCCCGGGAAGGCTTGACAAAAAAAAAAAACGGTGGGCTGAGCTAGGCGGAGAGGAAGAGGCTGGTGTCTTCGCTGGCTGGCTGATGCTGCCCTGCGGACTGGGGAGCCGCTGCCAAAGGGATCAGGTTTTTATGGTGGGGAAGGGAGGAGTTTGCGTACGGATAACAACAGAACTGGCTCTGTGGAGATTAGACGCTCTTAAGGAAGACTGTAAATCCCAAGTCTAGAAACCCACATAGTACAGGCAGCCGTCTTAATAGAAACGAGGATTAGAAATTAGCCGAGGTCTTTAGCAATATTTTTAGCCGGTTGCTCCTGACAGGTTAGGCTGCTGAGAACTGGAGGAAAGTGCCGAACCCCATATTACTCGGGAAAGGATCACACAGTGCAGCATGTGATTAGAGGCTGGCTAGCTTAGCGACAAGGGGGATAGGTGGGTTAGGACTGATTCGTGAGGAATTAGCAAGGGAAATTGCTTGAGAAGCAGAATTTGATCAGGGGCAGCCAACATGGATTTATGAAAGGAAAGCTACGTGTAACTAACTTGCTGGAGTCTGGGGGAGGTGCCATTCCCCAGTCTGCCGTGTGTTGGTTTTATGTGACCTGACCTACAAAGGGAAGGCCTGGCCTTTGCTACCAGAGTGGTGGGACGGATGGGGGTCATCTTGCTCCCTTGTCTCTGCACAGTCTCTCTGCCTCCTCTTTTCCCCTCCATCTGTTTTACCCTTTTTCTAGTTTTTTGGGGGAGGAGTGCAATTGCTTCTTGCTTTGTCCTGTGATTCTGCTCTTTGTCCTTCCCTTCCTCTCCCATGGCTCTCTTCCCCTCCCTCTCCCTCTGTGGCTCTGCAGGGGATTAAATGCCACCATCCACCCCACCTCACCAGCATGGTCTTAGGACCCACACTGCATCCTAAAGGGGGAATAAAACACCTCTGAAGAGGATCACAGCCTTCCTCCTCTTCACAGATGTTTGTTCCTTCAAACAGTGCCCCCAAGAGTCGTTATTTTGGAGAAAGCTAGAATTGCTCTGCAGAAAACAGAAAGTCTTCCACAGCTTCAGACCTGCACACCACTGTCCTCCAGTATGGCCAGTCCAGCCTGACGGAGGCCAAGCACAGAGGAACAATGTCCAAGGAAGACTTGACCCAGCCAAAGGGACTGTCACGCTTCCCAGAAGAGAGAGCTTGGTCTTCTAAGGCCTCCCCTGTCTCCTCTGTTGTGGCAGCTCTAATTGCATGGCTGGAGAAAGTCCCAGCTGCTTTTCAATGCCATGGCTGACACAATGAAAAACCCATATGGGACAGCCCAAGGGCGGCTTCGCGTCCTCCTGTGCTGCCATCCCACATCACTGCCAGCTATGGACATGGCATGGACAGGGAGCCAGGGATGTGGCTGGCTCCATCCTGTCTCTTGGGACAGGGTCTGTCCCCTTCCCACGAAGGTGTGTTTGATGGGCAGCACTGCACAGAGGTGCCCGAGCCGAGACAGCTGGGTCCATCCACCTCCTCTCCGCCTTGTGTGCCCCAAGCTGCTCCCAGCACCATCTAGAAGACACGGACAAGTCCCCTGTCCCCGGGGTCCCCAGGGCCACCCCATTGCAGTCCTCCTGCACCATCTGGGAGCATCCCACTTGCTGATCCAGCTGCAGAGCCAATGCTGTGGCATTAACATTCGGGTGATTCCATATTTGCCTGTTGCAGGTCTTTGAGCTCCAATGCCATCGTCCTGCTTTTTGGATCATAATTTTGTACCAGGCTTTTAAAACTGAATTTTATTCTTATTGCAGTGACCCGGTGGTGCTGCCAGATCCCTCTGTGGAGGAGAAGTGACATCTCCATTACATAGCTCAGATAAATGTCTTAAAGAGACCACACACAAAGGAAGCTAATGGTACCTATTTTTATTAGGTTTATTACAGGAGGGGAAGGAAAGCAGTCCGACCTCCCCACAGGATATTCCATTAACAGCAGCAGACAGAGAGGAGAGATCTGTGGAGGCGGATCAGTTTTCCAAGAATATTAGCTACTGCTGCTCTAAAATTAGAGTCTGGGGAGAGAAACAGGTTGACATAATTGAAAGGGTTGTCTTGTGGGATGACATAGTTAAACGAGCCCATGATCAGCTTTAGAGTGACAGCTCAGTGACTTCTTCAAATCCCCAAAGGAGCACTGAGATGCGATGCTGTGATTTAACTAGTCCTGGATTTTATCTTGTGATGATGCCAATATTATTAGAACCCATTTCTAACGAGATGCCTCCAAAATCACTATACGTGAACTGACTGGTTTTACAGGTACGATTGTCCTGAAGCTTCACCCTGCACAGCCCATAGTTGATCCTGCCCTTCTCACATATCTGAGCCTGTCCCCATGGGCTGGGCTACAGGGGCAGACCCAGAAACAGGATTAAAAACCTCATTTCAGGATGGAGCTGAAAAATGTCCTTGAGCTGCCCATTTTATTCAACATAATTTAATATCAAACACAAACTAACAAAGTTAGAGGTGAAATATAATAGCAGGGACCCCATAAAAAGTAACCTAATCTGTAAGATAAATAGACAACACTTTAGCCTGGGGAGATAGCAAATAAAAGAGAAATATGAGCAGAGCTATTCTCAACTCATAAGTAACTTTAAGGAGAAATAATGAAGATGACTTCTCAAACTTCTAATGTCCTAAGATTCTTCTCCACGACAACAGCAACAAAAAAGAGGCACTTTTAATGTTTTCCTCATACAGCCTCACAAGGTGGATGTCCCCAGCCAAATGCCCTGGATCATTCCCACACAGGCAGACACTCATCAGAAGTGGAAATGGTTCGGAGGGGCTGTCCGTCCTGCAATTACTGATGGGACGGGAGACACCAGGGATGGAGCTTTTCTGAACCCTCATGCTGGTGGAGTGTCTCAGTTGCCTTCAGTGGCCACCTCGCACTGCCTTGTTTCGGGTGCAGAATTCAGAGCTCGCACTGCCTTCATGGCACTGTTAGCCTGGCTTTTATTATTTTAAATTCTTTTAGACGTTTTTTGTTAGTGCCTATTTTAGCTTCAAAGGCCGGGATTTTCCAAGCAGCCTAATGCATTTAGGCACCTAAATCCCATTGAGTTTCGAGTGTGTATCAGCCCTTAGGCTCCTTGGCAAATCCTTGCTAAGTGCCTAAGGGCTCATCGCCGCAGCCACTGTTACGCTGCTGGATTTGCACAGATACCATTATACCAGCGTGAGCTCACTTCTGCAATAGAAGAGCCTTTTGTTTAACACCCCCTTCCTATTGATGATACATATCTGTATGAGAATGTCTGTACTAAAAAAACAGCCTTTGCTTTGTAGACTTCAGTTAGAGACCAAGTGCTTCTAATGCCCAGCTCTTT
>NW_010391941.1:12170-12980 GCF_000710305.1 Buceros rhinoceros silvestris | reverse complement strand
GGGAACCTTGAGATTTGGTGTGTTGGAGGTAAACCCCACCATACCTCCCTCTGCCTCTGACACCAACTGTGTCTCCAAGCCCCTTTTAGAAAGAAGAGGCTTTTCCTTCTTCAGTTTCACTGTGTTCTGAGTAGGAGGAACAAAAATCCAGTGTACTCACACTATTTGCTTTGCTGTTGGAATGTCCCAACCCAAAAGGAAAGAGCACAGATGGCAGCCAAGCTGGCAGCGGGACAGGTACAGAGGGCATGTAGCTCTGAAAAGGCTGTCTCAAAGGGTAAGAAACATTGAAACAGCCTTTCTAATAGTAGTGGGCAAGTAAATCCCTTATCGGGTGTTTTGTGGTCACAGATCAAACACCAACATCTTAGGGTGTCAGCTGCCGACACCTAGCAGAGCACAGATTAGGAGTCTCCATCACAGACTTCCCTGGGATAACAACTGTCCGTACTGCAAATGGCACCCTAACCCAGTCCACAACTACCGAGCCCCAGATTTCTCAGATACTACCATGATGCCATCAACCAGCAAGGGAATTAGACCCCAAATCCTCCTTATTCATTGCATTGCTGGTTTTGAATTAAAGCATCTCACTGAAAACCGAGACTCTATCTTTAACTTCACCTGATGATGATTTAACAGCAATGTCAAACCTGAGCGTTGTCCTTATTTTTCCACATTTTTTAAAATGTAGATAGATGGAGCCATCCTTCTTTCCCACTTTGTAGCACTAAGAAACAAACCTGAACCCTCCTAAGTGGTGTTTGGTTTGTGCTGTAGGGGCAGAAGGGGACCAAACCCGTTTCTGGC
>NW_010391941.1:7575-11995 GCF_000710305.1 Buceros rhinoceros silvestris | reverse complement strand
TCAGCAGGGGAGGGTGGTCAAAGGAGTCCTGGTGGAGCTTGGGAGCCAGAAGATAAAGGGTCGATCCAGGGTAGGAGTGTGGGGAGGGTGAACAGCTGAGCATGGGGGGAGACCCGCTTAATGCATGGATTCCATAGCGGGCAGATGACTCTAAAGAAATCCTCTCCAAAAAGCGATGGCTCTGAGCCAGACTGCATGAGTTTGGGTCATACCTTGCTTTGCGGCTGCCACGCAGACTAGGGGATAGGACAACAGCTATTTCCCTTGTTTTCCAGAGACTAGTCCCTCACCCATTGGTCCCAACCACCCTTTTACTGGTGGCCTTTACCAGCCCATGGTACGGCCAGTCCTTGGAGACACCAGGCAGCCCTGGGAGGTGGTGGAGCACCCGCAGGGTGTTCCCCTTGGAAAGATGTCCATCCCTCAAGGACTTGTGACACTCGGAGCTGCTTGCCACGAGGTGGCACCATGTCACTGCTAACCCGCACAGCAGGGTCACCTCTGCGGCCAAGCAGCTTCTGCAGGATCCGTTCACCTGGCAGGCCTTGGGCCTCCAAGCAGCCCCATCACCAAAATTTCCCCACTGAGCTTTTTTATTTTAATAATTGGGCATCCTTCCCCTCTGTAAGACCCAGCTGAAGGAGGCGGTGGTGCCATTGCCCTGTTCCACGGAGCATCCTCGCAGCGGATGCTCTCACTTGCCTGTGAGAGCCCTCTGCATCTCCTGCAGAAATCTGGTCACCCTACAGCCAAGGTTTGCAGAGCCACAGTTTTGTCTCCCACTGGTTACAGCTCTCCTCAGGGGGGTCCTGGGCTCCTGTCCCTGCTGTCGCAGTTGTTTGTTGTCACTGGGAGAGGTGTCAGTGTCAGAGTGTTGCACCTGGCTGGTGTGTGCTGACCTGCTGGCATGCACTGGCTGTGCCCCCATGCTCCAGGGACCTGCATGCAGGAGAGCTTCTTTCTCCCATAGAGCTTGATCTAGTCAAAGTAGGGAGGATTCAGGTGAGCATCCCTGAGGAACCTCGTGCCTTGGCTCATTCGGATCGCCTTCAACTTGGGAGCACCAGTGCAGATAAGAAACGCAATGGATGACAGACCCCCTACCCAGTGCCCAGCACCTGGTTAGTGATTTGTTTAGGATTCTGAGCTCCAGATTGATGAGTTTCCACAGCCTAAGCCAGACCTTGGGGTCCTTCAGCAAAGCCCTGCAGCTTAATGCCCTGTTCTGCTCAGGTGATAACAGCCCCAGAAGCTGCTTGTCCCCTCCACAGTGGAAGGGAGAGTGGAACTGGGGAGTCAGTGGAACTGACTGCTCAGACACTCCGTGGAAGACAAGGTGCGTGCTGCATCCAGGTCACCTAGTGAAGGAAACCCAAGTACAAGCCATAAGAATCTATTAGCAGAAAATTCCCCAATAGAAAGAATTTCTGCACACATGAGGAAGCTCCAAATAGCTCCTTCTGCTCATCTAGAGGATGGAGCAACCAGCCAAAAAACCATGAGCTTCTTTCTGAAGAAGAAGCGGAGGAGATACTCAAAGGGAGCTCTCCTGCATTGGATGGCTGTCCCTGGCAGTGCACTCAGTGATAGAGAGACCGGTAATACCTACATTATTCCTGACACAACCCTTTGTGGCTGAACAATACATTTGCCAATTCAATTTATTCAAACAAGTTCCTTGGGAAGACAGCAAAGCAAATCCAGGTGGCAATTACCGAATTCAGACTCTGCCCTGGACTCAGGGAAACAAAGGGACAAGATATGAGCGAAATAGCAAGTTCCGTTGGAAATCCCACAACTGCAGAATCCGAAGAGCTTTTAATCACGTGCTTGCTGGTATTCAGCTGAAAACCCCCGTGTCATTGGGCAAGGAGATAGAGCAGCCTTACACTTGCTCTGCTGTAGCACTTAGCACTTTGGAATATCTTTTCTACAAAAATTAAATGCTCTTTTGTTTTCTTTTGAAGGCACAGCAGTATTTGGCCTTCGTGGCTCGTTGCAGTGATACACAATTGAAGAATAAATACATTCAAGAGCTACCAAGACTGACAGCGCTGTGAGTCCCACTGCGTTGCGTACTGTCTGACTGTACTGCAGACAGACAGGGTGGAGGATGCCTACAAGCTTACATCAACTGTCTAACCAGTTCAGAACTTGGTTAGGTACCGTCAGCCACCCGCTGAGTCCCATCAGTTCCCAGACCCTCTTTCCCGGCACATCAGCACGGACACAAGCCCGCAGCCCAGCACTGGTCTCTGTGCCCATGACACGGCTCCAAGAACAGCCTCCTGGATGGCTCTAGGGAGAGAAAAACCTGCTGGGCACCTCCGCTTCTGCTCTGGATGTGCAAGAAGGAAACCGCTGTGGCAGAAGCGGTGGAAAATTTCCTCTTACTAGAGCCTACAAACCCCATAGCATCAGCTTCCCACATCCCATTCATAGCCAGTCCCTCAGATCACGCTTCATCTCCCCATCCCACTCCATCCCTCACAGCCAGCCCCAGGGCAGCTGTAGGTCCTCTCCCAGCAAAGCGGTTACACCAGGGATGGATTTGGCCCCAGATGTAGAATTAGGTTAAGCCAAAAGGTGGCAGCATCTTATTCAGTATCGATTTTGCATGAATATTTCTCCTATTAGCCATTTTTCTTTCTAATCATAGAATGTAAGTTTGTAAATTACAGAGGTGGAGAGTAAATGTATTGCAACCTCTGGCAAATTGATATTTTTGCAGCAGCGGTAAACTTTTTCTGATGGCAGATAATTGAAGGGAGCAAGCGTCAAATAAAATTCTTAAAGATTTGGACGTACTGGAATAAGACAAATGATATTTAATGCTCAGAGTTGTAAAGTAATTACCCTGGGCTCCAATATAATAAATACACAGACAGAGTAAATGGAGTTTGGCTGACCAGGTGCCTTTGAGGTGGTGCCGTGCAGGGCCCTGCGGCACCAGGGGGCTGGAGAGGGGACAGTTCCCTTGGTACAGGGTCACCCCTCAGGTTGGTGTCACCCCCAGAAATGCCCTTCCTCAGGGGAAGCAAGGAGCTGTCCCCCATGCCTGCAGCAGAGCCCAGGGGCACAGCTGGGGAGCCACCATCACCCACAACCTTTCTACGTTTTCAAAGGCACAAGAAGCCTTTGGGTACCCAGCTTCATCCATACCTCTCAGCAGTGATCAGCTGGTACAGATTCTCCAGCAAACCTGGAGCCTCCTGTTCTCACACTCCAGCCAGAGGACATCACCACCTTACATCAATCTCTTCCCCCGGCACCCAGAAAAAGCATCTGGCAGCTAACAAAGACCTGCTTCCTGGGGTGGTCACTGCCCTTTACCCAGCAGGGACTGACTGACCCTGCGGGACTAAGCATCCCAACCAGAGCTTGATGCCGCTGCCAGCAGCACACCTCAGAGGGAAGTTGCAGAGAGACTGTGACACTCAAAACCAGAAGGTACCAGCCCCCACTCAGCTGCAACTCCATTTCCACCAGCTGGTAAAGATTGTGAGATCCTTCTCTTATACTCTGGAACCACAGGGTCTCCCCTTTTATAGCTCTGCCTCAATCAGCCCTGTGATGGACCTTTCACCTGCCAGGTCATCTTTATTGTCTGTAGCATCTCACTGTGCTTCTAGACATATCCAGACCTCACAAAAAAAGGCAGTGCCCTGTCCCACTTTTCAAAGCAGGATGTCAGTGCAAGCTTCCTCAGCAAGATACGTGCTGCACTAAAATGCCGCGCTGGCAGCTCTTTGGCAAGTACATCCCAGCCACCCCAACGGTCAGGGAGAAAACATGCTCAAACACATGCCGAGCTGGGAGGTCCCAGTCCAGCTCTTCTTCAGGGCTCCTCAAACGCCATCTCTGAGCAGCTGCAGGGAAACCATAAGCCAACAGGCCTTGTGCCTACTCCACCAGCAGTATTCCTACTGTTAATGTGCCTCTGCCCCTTTGAAGAAGTTGCTTAGAAATTCAGCAGCAATTATGCAAGCTTTAGTATTAAAAAATGCACGTGGATCTGAAGGCAAATAAGAAGCTGCTGCTGTAACGCTAGCTTTAAGCTGTCTACAGTCCCTAGAAATTCTCAGTGGGATGTTTGAGAAGGATGCATATGTGTTGACAACATTAAATGATCCATGGCTCAAGGACAGAATTGAAACCATACATCTACTTCACACAGGCACAGATCACTGGGAGAGTGTTTTTCTTAAACTAACCACGGCAGGCCAGGCACCTCGTCCTCCCCAGAAAGGCAGGGATGGCTCGGGGAACAGAAGGTGCACACACGCTTGTACCGCATCCCGGTGTGTAACAGAGCTCCAGTGAAAAGGGAGAGACACATGGACGCCATCCGCAGGACAAATGTTATTGTGGCTGCACCACCTTTGGGGGGAATTGAGCATGTCCAGTTTGCGCAACCCCC
>NW_010391941.1:0-7508 GCF_000710305.1 Buceros rhinoceros silvestris | reverse complement strand
GGAAAAATGTTATTGTGGCTGCACCATCTTTGAGGGAAATTGAGCATGTCACTTCGGTGCATCACCCTCTTCTCATCACCTCCCAGAGAGGCAGTGCCGCTCACACACATCCGTGCAACATCTGGCAAGAGGGTGAGGAGGGGCAGGATGCTACGAGATTTTCTGGGGTGAAAATTTGTCTATTCTGTGCAAAGTGTCCCAAAGCACAGCCTTGGAAGCCCGCGTGCCTCGGTGTCACCCACGGCACTGCAGCAAGCTGCAAGAGCCACCCACAGCGAGTGGCTCATTCTTGAAAGCTACAGCCTTCTCTACACGTGAAATTCCCAAGGACAAGGAAAACAGGCAGACAAGAAGGATTAGGTGGATCCCCAAGGAACACAAGAAACGCTGCAAGATTGTATCACCGCCCATTTCGGTGGGTGATTAGGCAGTGTTTGATGCTGGGAGGATGATTTCCCTTTGGCTGTTTTGCTAGCATTAGCCCAGCTATTAAGAGCATGCAGTGGGAACTCATTTCCCTGGATGCAGTAAAGCCAGGCTCCTCGAGACTGCGCCCTCCTCGCCCCAAACCCCCGATCTGCGGTGGCCAGCACCCTGCCCCAGGGAAGCTCTCTCCTTGCTCTCCCTTCTAGAGCTTTTTTCTGATGCTTTTTGGGTCTTGCTGCTTTTCAGCACATTGCTGTGTGCTGCTTGGGGGAAACCTCCCTCCCCAGCTCTCCTGCAGCTCCAACCCACCACCCCGATCCCTGACTCAGGTACTGGTTTCCATCATTTCAACTATTACCAAACTAAGGGTATTTCTTTGCTCCCTCTTTTACACCGAATGTTTATTTAATAGGTTGGCCAGCTTCAATTAGGTCTGTGATTACTCACAGATGACAGCTCCAGCATAACAATGTTTACTCTCAAACTCTATCTCCAAGTGTAGCCTGCGATATATTTAAGGACAAGGTATAAAACCATTAATATTGAAATAGCTCTACATATGGGAGTGAAGTTTATTTTTAAACCCAAACAGCTGGCAACTGGGTAAAAATATAGCAGGGTTATCAACCCACTTCGCCTGGAGATCTAGTTACCCCAGTGAAAACCTCACATGGTTGAGTTCTCCAGATGTCTTTGCCTCATCACTGACATGTGGAAATCCCTGCTACTGTATCATCTAAAATAAGTTTAACGGCTGTAAGTGCATTTTCTGGCCTGTCTTTGCACGAAACCCCTGACTGCTTTGTGCATGAATCACCACGGCTGCTGGCTGAAAGTGAAGTGCAGCATCTTTGGGTCACTGTGTCCCTAAGGTGCTTGAGGTGCATTGGCAGGAGGATGTATCACAAAATGAACATCCAAAGCAATCACCTCAGCGTGATTTTACTTCTTGGGAAATGTCACTGGGAGTTCCTGGTCTCCCTGGCTCTGATGCATTTTTAGACCCCGCAGTCTATGCTCAGCCTGGGTGTCCCTACAAGCTTGGTACCCAAAGCATTAGCTGGGAAAGAGCTACAGTGCTAGGGAGTGGGGAGAGGTGGCTTTGAGGTGGCTCAGAGGTAGAGGATGGCTCTCCCCCATCCCACCACCCACTGTCCATCCAATTGAGCTGGACTGGCTGTGCAGAAGGGTCTCAGAGAAAGAGTCCTGCCTCTCTTGTACTATCTTATAGCAAAAACATCTTCGATACATCCCTGCAGTTTAATCAGCCGCGTGGCATCTAATTAATGCCAAACATTCTTATCAAGAAGATATGGCTGGCTGTGAAGCCAGGCACACCAGCCAGCATGTCCATCTCCTGCCCAGAGCACAGCCTGGTCCTCCTCTAAGCCCTCCAGACCAGCTGCGATGATCCCAGTCTGGCCATTGCCCTGGAGAGGGAATTGAAAGCAAAGGCTTAGGAGGGGTAGGAAAATGCCTGGCTTTAATTCACTGAACTCTTTTGTTTCAACCACATTTAATATCTTAGAAATTACGAGTCACGGGGACCTGGGTGAGCCGAAGGAGAAGGCGTGATCTGTGAGGCCAATTAAGAGGCCGATGGCACATAGTGAAACGGGAGCCCCTCGGGGAAGGCCAAGGTTACATAAATAAGCGTGTGAAGGAGCTGCACAGATTCTGCAGACACTCAGCCACTAGTGATGCCCCTTTGAATCTGGGAAAATTAAATATAAATAATAAATGTTTAACCACACAGCAAATAAATACTATGAGGCACCTTTAAAAATTATACTAATAAACAGCAAGCTGTTGTCCTTCCACCCAGGGTGGCTGAGCGCCTTCTGCATCTGAGACAAAAAGCACAGCAGAGGGGCTGTGTCTGGGGGGCTCTGCTCAGCCAGGTTGTCTTCACCCCCAATCTGCCAGCCTTGTGAGGAACCCTGGGACAGCACAGAATAAAAAACCCAGCAAAACCAGGAATAAAATAGTGCCAGGTTCACCCAGTGGATGTCAGGACTCCTGGAGCAGATGCAGCTCACCTCTGCCTGCATGATCCCAATAGGCTTCTTCCGTCAACCTGGGAGCAGGATTCGGGCTCAGTTCTCAGAGGAGAAGCCCAGAGCCTCCTTGTGATGATACAAATGTTCAACGTGAGCTGCGAGCTCTCCAGAATTGCTCTGTGTCAGCACTCACTTTACAGTAAGAGCTCGGCTTCCCTGTTTTACTGCTTCCTTGGAAGAAGGGGAAAAATGAAATGGAGATATAAAAAATAAAGGGGTCATTTATAGTTAAGCACATTAAGATGGGAGCGAGAGAATAAAGTGGTGAGAATGGCTCAGCCAGGGGCCTACGGGGACTTGTTCTCTGGTACTGGCACGGTCTTTACTAGGTCACTTGAACATTTTGCGCTCTGCTGCAGAGCTCAGACCTGGCTATATATCACCAGACTTGCCCTGGTGTGCTGCAGAGAAGCCCCTAACTATCCCCAAAGCCAGGCTTCTCCCTCTTGTGCCGGGAGTTATAGCTTATGGGTGACATTTTTAGGCGGCCAAAGCAATCGGTCCAAAACCGAGGGGTGCTGGGCAGTGCGGCAGAGAGAGCGGGACTAAATGCCTTTCAAATCTCTTCCCTATGATGTAATTTCATTTCTCCCCAAATTCTGCAGGGAAGGAGAAGGGCAAAAGTCCTTCCTTGCTGTGATTATACATTCCCAGGCAGTTTAATTATAGTCTTCAGCTTCTTAAACCCTTGCGCAATAAGCCCACAGAGAGCTGCCATCCCACTATAGTTAGTTATCAGTTTCTTTTCTTCCCAGCCCCTGGGATTTGGTTCCGCATTTCCTAGAGGTCACTGGAGCCAACCTCTCCATGGGGCTACACTGGCTGTCACCAAGGAGCTTGCGCCAGAGCTAAGCGTGTCCCTCAATTTGGGTTGACTCAGTGGCAGTTGACACTGGTGTTTGGGTTTCTTCAGACCTGTGGCCGCTGATCGTCTCTGGTTTTGATGAGCCTCCATGCCTGCATGGAGCTCCCACCTCTCACCAGTCTCTTTATGGCTTCAGATTCCCACTTACAAGCAACTGAAAGCTGCTCTCAACAAAACGCAGGTCCTGGACTTGCCACCGTGTTTACGGAGCACCTGATTCTGGTGACAAATGTAGTACCCAGAGCTCACTGCTGGTTTTGACACTCAAGCACAGACATAAATATTCTTCAGCCTTTACATCCTTTCTCCATTTTAACTCATGGCCTCATTAGACTAATTTGTTTCCAGGTTGGAGGATGAATAATGAGCCTCAGCCTGTGGATGCATAATTAAGTTCTGATAGTGAATATTTTTATCTATCCTTGTTTTCAATTTTATCCTCGGTACCTGAATTACGAGTTAGAGATTTAGGGCTGCAGGTTTGCCTTCACATTAAACCCAGACCTGTACACCTGCATGAGGTGCAACAGTGCTCTGCCATCTCCCAGGACAGTGCCCAACGGTGACACCATGGAGTGTCATCTCAGTCAGGTCTATTCATCAGGGATATTAAGGGAATGAGAAATAGTTAATAACAAAATGGCTTTTACCCTATCACAGTTAATACAACACAGAATCCCTGGTCCCTGGGACGTGCAGGGTCTGTACACTGACAGCTCCTTCCCAGTGGGGTGGCATGTCCCAACAGCAAAGGTCAGCTGGAGCATCTCAGTGGGTCCCATGATCCTGCTGCATTTACCGATGAGGTATCTGGCTTTCTTTGGTCCCTCCAGGTGCAGTTGGCTTTGTTTCTACAATTATAATATGTCTGCAAATTCCCTAGACTCTCCCCATCTCCCCATGCCCTGCAGGTGCCTCCTAGGCATTATTTGGCCTTCCCTTAACGGTCTTCACGCCCTGAGTCTCTCCACTCACCATCAAGTGCTTCCTAGGCACAACTTGACCTTCCCTTAACGGTCTCCATGCCCTGGGTCTCTCCGCTCACCAGTCATTTTCTTCATCCTTCTCATCGTTGTTCTTTTCAGTGCTGCAGGGTTTCCATCAGGCTTTTCTGCTGATCTTTTTGGCCTCTCACTGCTCCTACCATTGTCAAAAGGGTTTTCCATAATTTTCTGTCTACTGGAGTGGTTTTATGGATAAGAAACCAGAGCAAGTGCTTGGTACCTGAAAGATGGTACCTACTGGGCTGAGGTGGGGAGCAGAGCACATCTCACAGCCTCCACTCCTGCTCCTGGTGGGAGCCAAAGCGCTGCGGTGGCAGGCGAGGAGCCCAAGCAGGTACTTAGTACAAATGTTAATAGCATCATTGTTTATACTGTAGGATTGGAAAGGGTCTCCTGGGTCATGTGGGGCATTGCCCTTCAGTAACTCAGTCCGTACTCAAACTATCCCAAGGGTATTTTTAGTCGATTCATGAATCCTTTTAGGAATTCGGCCCAGTGACCTCCGTCAGCAAATGATTCTTTTGCCTAATTGACTTCACTTTCTGTGTGCCCTGTTCTAATGCCGCCTTTAAAGTTTGAGGCTTTTTCTTCCTCTCTCAGTATCATCCACTGCTCAATTTCAGTCGCTTTTTTTCCCTGTTCCTACTTTTTTATCTGCATTACAGCAGGGCTGAGCCCCTCTGTGCCTGGTGAGATGGCCTCCACCAGGGCATGTTGTTCATGGACCAGACAAGGTGACACGGGTGGGAGATGACCTTAATGGTCACCTTTACCCACATAAACCTCCAGCCGCAGAGCTGGGAGCAGTCGCAGGGGCAGGCTGCCTCTTGGCTCCCACCACGCTGGCTGCAGCTGAGCAGCTCTTTGGAGGGTCCCCACTTTCCTTGATGTCTTCAACTCTGACTACTCAAAATAACAACAGACACTGAAGGAAGAGAAAGAGGATTAAACAGTGTGGTGCGTTACCAGTTTTTCTCGGTCATTAGTATTTTTCTGTTTAGATCACTGCTCTGTGCCATGTCGTCGCTGCCTCAGTATTTGCAACAGAGTCAATTTTGAGCATGTCGTAAGGAATTTTTTTTTTTTTTTGAGACAAGGTTGTGGGAAAGGCAATAAAGACACAAGTCAAGGGGCTGCTACCAACATGCATCGCCCTGTGGAAGCTTTCAATAATCTGACTTTACCCATTCAGTGTAGGATATGGAGTGTCCTCAGCAGCACACACACAAGGATGTAACATCCGACATGGAGTAGCATGGGGCTATAACACTTCTGCTGGCATTTGCCCCTTAGTGACCTGTTCTCCATCCGTTTTCCTTTCCATCTTGTAGGAAAAGACAAGGAAGGAGGAACCCTGGGGCAGGGAACCTGAGATAGCTGGTCAGACTGGAGCTTGAATGACCTACATGAATCCTTGCCACCAGCCAGGCAGAATTTCCTGCAAATAAACTTGCATAGAAGTGCAAACTTCAAAAGACAATTTCTTTTTTTTTTTTTCTGGGACCGCTACATTTTAGAGAAAAAAATAAAACTAAGAAGGTCTGATTTGATGAAGTCAGCAGAGCTGCAGGCAGGACGAAGACCATGCTCTCCACATCAGTCTCCAATTCATCACCAGAGCCAGCTGGTAAATATTTGCTTCTTCTAGTGATCAGCTGAAAGGTTCCTCCATTCTTACAATACTATTATCTTTGCAAATTACTTTTATTCTAGTGACAAGCAAAAACCTAAATCCTGACTGTTCTTAATTGAAAACAAAGAAAAAAAAGAGAAAGGTTTTTACAATAATAAAAGTGTGGACTGTAGTTTAAATAAGCACTTTCTAATTTTATTCCAAATAGTTTGATACTTACAAAACTCTGCTAAGAGAGTATTTTTGCGTAACTGTATCTATCCTCTGCTTGGCAAATTGATCATACCAAGGCAGAGGCAAGCAAGTCTCAAGCCTTCCTCCTTCTCCAGCAGACACCAGACTTTGCCATGCCCCACGATACAGCCGAGATTTGGGGTGTTTGCAAGGGACTAGGCACCCCAAGGCAAACCAAGGAGTGCGTTTGTAGCCTGAAATGGTGCAAGTGACTCACCATTTGGGAAAAGAAACCAGGATGAGGTGGTGCAGCATCGGGACAGAGCTCAGAGAGGTCCTGGGACCTCCACCCGTGGGGGATGTTCAGCTCCACTGCACAGGGCCATGGACAGCCTGACTCAACTCTGAACTTAGCCTTGCCTGGAGCAGAGGTTTGACCAGAGCTCTCCAGATGTTCCTTCCAACCCCTATGTTGCTTGGATATCGTGTTGCTTCAATGCCTTTGCCCCGGCACACGTTCCTTATGGGCCACCAGTGGGTCATTGCAGATGCAAGTGGCCCCCCATGGCATTTGGTGTCCAGGCAGGGTTGGGCTCCTACCAGGACAGCTCTCCCCACCCAGCACTAACTCCCTCCCCCAGCACTCACTACTGCCTGCTTCTCAAAGCCCCTCAAGTTTTTCCTGAGGAGGGAATATTAAAAGCCTTTCCAAATTATATAGAGGCCTTTGTTATTTTAGGAGACTTTCACTCCCCCCTTCTCCGTTTGACTTTGTTACCTGATGCTCAAGGAATGTATTTTCCTCTCTATTAAATGTTTTAACGGCGTATGAGTTCCATCTTAATGTTAGCATCTTTAATAGTAGAATATTACCATATTAATTGCTATTGTGAACCAGAAGATACTTATATCATCCCGGCTTTCATTACCGTCATGGAGGGATTTTTCCTACTGAGTCAAAAGTGACCACTTTCCTTAATCCCCTGTTTAAAAGCCCTGCGATTCCTCCTGACATGCCTAGCATGAGAGTGGGCAGTGTTTTCCCAGGGACAAACTTGGAATTAAAGGCATTAATTTCCCGAGGAACAGCAACCCCTTCCCAACCTGCTGCGGGTTTCTCGGCGGTCGGGTGGTGGGGCAGTTAGTTTTGAAGCAATTAAGAGACACACCGCCATCCCGGGCCTCCCCTGCCCGTGTCGGGGAAGGGAGGACAAGGGGCAATTAGCCGGGAGAACAATAGGGATCCAATAAAGCCCGGATCAGGTTGCAGCCCTTTTGTCGGCGGGACTCGTGCCGGGGGTTAATGGGGCAGAAGGAGATGGGAGCGAGGCGGCAGCAAGGCTGGG
>NW_010391940.1:9938-10189 GCF_000710305.1 Buceros rhinoceros silvestris | reverse complement strand
CCGCCAGGGCCGGCTGCCGTGGTTTATGTAGGGCCTACGATGCTTTGCGCTGGCAGGAGGCCATCAGCGATGCTAAGGCAAGGGGACAGCCCCAGCCCAAGTCGTGCTCCCCGATGGTGCTGGCTGTCAGACGGTGACCTCGGTCTTGCTGTTGGTGGCGAGGTGCCGGTGGGTCTGGCTGTACAGAGGGGTGGCGGGGCCAAAGACCTCGGGTGGCCCCTCAGGGTGCAAGCCAGGAGGGCGGGTGCCAC
>NW_010391940.1:8929-9199 GCF_000710305.1 Buceros rhinoceros silvestris | reverse complement strand
TGCCGTAGGGTGTGGGGAGATGGTTGGCGCCGCTGGGCTGGGCAGTGAGCTGTGTCCAAGGGAGATCCTGAGCTCTGGTGTGGGTGGGTGGTGCTGCAGGTCCCTGTGGAATCCTGGGCGCTGATGGGCTGGAGAGTCCATGGGGGGACGCTGGGCTCTGATGGGGTTGCCGTGCGGGGGGACCCTGTTAGCCGAATGGCGGGGAAGTGCAGCGGGTCCGTGGGGGAACCTGAGCTCCGACTGGCTGCGAAGCGCAGCGGGGTCCATGTG
>NW_010391940.1:8239-8610 GCF_000710305.1 Buceros rhinoceros silvestris | reverse complement strand
CTGGCCCCGCACTCCCCTCCAGCCTGGAGGGTGGTGTAGGCCGTGTAGGCGGGGGCTGGCAGGGCCAGGCTGCTGCCCAGCGGCAGGCGCTTGTTCTGGCTGTGGGGCCGCCCCAGCGGAGGGGCAACCGCCACCGCGTTGTTCAAGGGCGGCTTGTCTTTATTCACCCAAGGGAGCTTACTTGTCCCCGCCGCGCTGACGCCTTACCTGTGCTGTTCCTGGGGGTGCCCCGGGCCAGCCCCTCGCCCAGCGGGACCTGCACGCCCCCCATGAGGCCGTCCATGTGCTCAGAGGGGCTGTGGCCCGGCCTCCTCAGCAGGGCTGTCAGAGTCCTGGGGAGGGGGGGAAGAGTCATTAGAGCGAGACCCTAC
>NW_010391940.1:2158-7668 GCF_000710305.1 Buceros rhinoceros silvestris | reverse complement strand
GGAGCGTCAGGGGGTGAGGGCGGAGAGGGAGACACCTGGCTAGGAGCAGTCTGCAAGGACACGGTGAACTAAACCAGAGGAACCCCGAAGTGATGGCAGCTGGAGCAACACCTCAGGGATGATCCCCTGGAGCAACAGCCCGGTGGAGGGGAAAGAGAGGGAAGTGACACATGCACCCAAGTCCCTTCAAAGCAGAGAAGACCCCAAGGAAGAGATTAGAGAAGCCACTTGCGCCTCTTCGGGGAAGAGGATGAACTAGCAGCGGCTTCCGGCACATGCGCTGTTCCTGCGTAACGCCTGCCTTATAAGTAACAGCATTAAACATTAAACACCATTACATAAGATAAAGCCCTATTTCGTTTAACATTCATGGACAGAGATGCTGCAGTCCCACCGCGGTGCACTGGCAGCACTGGAGCAGGGCAAGCCAGCAGTGCCAGAGCAGGGCACACTGGCCTTGATGGAGCGAGGCATGACAGCAGCGCCGGAGTAGAGCACACCAGCGGTGCTGGAGCAGGGCGTGCTGGCAGTGCTGGTGGGACACACCAGTGGTGCCATCACACAGGGTCTGCTCACATGGCATTAAGGCCTTCGGCAGCAAGTCCCAGGGCAGGACGGGATGTTCCTGCTGGCATGGGGCATCCTCCTTCACAATGGTGGTTCTCCTCCTTCACAATGAGGAGGACCACCATTCCTTCTGCAGAGATCA
This sequence comes from Buceros rhinoceros silvestris, assembly GCF_000710305.1. NCBI lineage: Eukaryota > Metazoa > Chordata > Aves > Bucerotiformes > Bucerotidae > Buceros > Buceros rhinoceros. Next base: position 6,959 of record NW_010391940.1, on the reverse strand, counting down.
GTCCTGTGTGTCTGCAAGGTCGCAGGGGTGTCCACTCAGGTTTTTTTGGGGGGCTCCCTAAGCTCTGGCTCGCTGTCGGCACTCCTTGCACCTCGAATGCTCTGGCCAGTTCATAGATGCACGCTGGGAGCTGTGGCAGGAGCTCACGGTTAGCAAGAGGCTGGACAATAAAACAGCAGATTAAACTCAACGTACATAAATGAAAATCAGAGAGGAAGTGGGGAATAATCCTGACTTGATGGATGTGTCAGCTCAAAAGACCAGTGAACCTGGCATGGGGAATTGCCAGGGAAGGCAGTGAGAACAAGGGGGAAAGCAATGCATTATGCCTGGGGCTGTGGATGCTCAGGGGGTCCTGAGGGCTGTTGCTAGGACATTTTCCGTCCCAGTCTGGACCCAGTCAACATTACAGGGTGATGGCAAGAGCAAAGCTACGAGGGAGAGTCACTTGCCCTTTGGGTTCATTTCACACCGTTCTTGGGGAGATTTGGATAACAAACTCCCTGGGTTCATTTAATCTCCAAATGGGCCAGCAGGACTCTCATGGAGCCAAACAAATTGAAATGAGGGAGGAACAACCCCTGGCACCAGTATGTTCTGGGGGCTGACCAGCTGGAAGGCAGCTTGGAGGAAAAGGGCCTCCACCTGGTGGACACCAAGTTGACCGCAAGGCAGCAGTGTGTCCTTGGGTCAAAGGCAATGAACAGTCTCCTAGGCTGTGCTAGGCAAAGCACTGCCAGCAGGTCTGAGGGAAGTGATCCTTCCCCTCTGCTTGGCACTGGTGAGACCACTCTTGGAGTGCTGGCTGCAGCTCTGGGCTCCCCAGAACAGGACAGACATGGATATACTGGAGAGAGCCCAGCAAAGGGACACAGAGATGATGAAGTGACTGGAGCATCTCTCCTATGAGAAGAGCTGGGACCGTTTAGCCTGGAGAAGAGAAGGCTCAGAGGGATCTTATCAATGTGTGTGAACATCTGAAGTGAGAGTGCAACAAGGACAGTGCCAGGCTGAACAAGAGGTGATGGGTGCAAACTGAAACCCAGGAAATTCTGTTTAAACTGAAGAAACAACCTTTTTTCCTGTGCAGGCGGTCAAACGCTGGACCAGGCTGCCTGGGGAGGCTGCAGCACCTCCATCCTGCAGCTATTCAAAACCGACACCTCCTCTGGAGCCCTCCTGCAGCCAACTGACCCCAGCTCTGGGGGCCCCTTTGGCCACAGGTGCTGCACCCAGAGAAGCTGTGAGAACAAGCCTGGGTAGGTGGTGAGTGGCAGGCAGGAGGCTGTGCCCAGGCAGGGCAGGGTGGGGACAGGTCCCCCAGGGCTGTCGGGCACGGGCTGTCAACCCAGGGAGCTGCCGCCCAGTCAGCTCCCACCTTCCCCAGCATTCGCTGCTCCTCCCTGGCTGCTGCCTGCTCTCGCCTGTCCCTGGGGCCCAGAGCTCAAACAGGCTTGTTTCACTAGGAAGTTCAATGTGATTTGACCTATTTTTAAAATTTTTTTTAACTCGTGTCTATTTATGAAGCTTGAGCAATCCTTTATCTGTGACTTCCTCTCCAGATAAATCCATCAGTGCTCTTTCTCATAAGCCTTCCCTCTGCACCAACCGACCAGGGTGTGTGGACAATAACAATGATTATAGCACGAGAAGCTCTTAACGAGCTGTTTTGCTAAGGTGAGAAGCTTGCAGGAGCACTCAGTGCCGGCTCCTCACTTTGCACGTTGAGCCATGCCGCTCATCAGGGCTGTGGGCAGGCACCCACAGGCTGCACCCGCCTTCCCATCCCCATCCCAAGTGGTTCAGTACAGGGGAGGTGGACCTGGAGGGTGACACCATGCTGAGGAGCTGCTGACTCACTGTACGTGGATTTGGGGGTTCTATGAGCCCAGCCTGGTCCTGTGGCTGAGGAGTTTAGGGTAAGTCAGGCAACGTCTCCCTAGGGCACCTGGTGGTCTTGGTGGCACCAAGATGGCTCCAGCGTGCAAATGGAGGTGAGGAACATAGGGCAGATGCAGCCTTAAATCCGCACTGCTTGTCTGCAGCAAAACAGAATGAGCAGCACCACTGAGGCCTCCATCCACCACCACGGCCACAAATGCCAAGTGCGCAAGACCATGCGTGAAGGTCTCTTGCCACCCAGCTTGCCTGAACACAGCCTTGCCTGCACGGGCATGCAGCCACCTCCACAGCAAGCCTGGTTGTGCCAACAGGTGCAATCAAAGTCCCCCAAAGCAGCCCGGAGTGAGCCTCGAGACCAAGGGAAGAGGAAGATCCAGGAGCAGTGACGACAGAAGCCAAGACAGCTCCATGGCAGGAGCTGGTATGCAGTGCCCAGTGCTCCCAAGCCACCCCCAGGGGAGCTGCCCGCACATGAAATGGAGGTGCCCATGTGGGAGTGGGACCCAGGGCCTGGCAGAGCACCCCCAACCCAGGTACTGCTCTGCTTTTGGGAAACCCAAGCCCCACACATGGCAAGCCTGACAGGAGAGCAGCTGCAAGTCCTGGGCAAAGGGGCAGGGAGCGACGGGAGGAGACAGGGATGCCGCCTCCGAAGGAGAGGAGAGATGATGGAGTGATGAGCGAAGTGACATTACCCCCAGCTGGGGTGAACGCTTGGAGGAGATGCAGAAGGTGGCAGCTGCTGACCAAGCAGGGCAGTGAGGTTTGGAGCAGAGGCATGGTGGTGGAGACACACGGCACACTGTGGCTGGGGGTGGGCTGGCACCCTGGCCAGCCATGCTGCCTCCATCCCCAGCAAGAGCATCACCTTCATCTCCTGGGGCAGGGTGGGGGGACGACATTTCCTGTGGCTTATGATGCATCGGCTCAGGGGAGGGGGGTGCCTGTCTGTGCAACCAACCAGCACAGGCACTGTGGGATGCTGGCCTGGCAGGGCTGGGACACTCAGGGACACCCAGGAAGGCCTGGGGGTACTAAGGCACCTTTGTAAAATGGGAGTTGCAGCAGGGGGTAACGGAACTTGGGCAAAGAAGGAGCCCACCTGGCTGAACATCACAGCCAGTCCAGGGAAAGGGGTCCCGGTCTCCCTCCCTGTCAGAGCTGGGTCCCCTCTCTCATCCCCCGAAGAGCCAAGCTGGCATGTGATGACTCACCATGCTGCCTGTAAACACCTTTTCTAGGTCTTCGCTGTCACCTGCTACTGTGGGCATTGACTGCAGGCATGGCTGCAGACTGGAGTGTTGCCAGAGAAACACCCGGCGCTGTCAGATGCACAGTGAGGCCAGGTTTCGGGACCCCAAATAGCACAGAGGGACACAGAGAGTGAAAAGCCAGCACTGGGGGCTCAGCTACCGCAGCTGCCAGGGCACCTACTCACACCAGCTCTTTTGCCCCTCTCCAGCACCTCCACTGTCCCCCAGGGGGTTGCTCCTTGCCCAACTCTTCCCATAGGGATGTTCGCCCCAGCCATAACATGCAACCCCCCCCAAGGAGGTTTCGAGGAGAGGTCTGGGGCATGTGCCCGCTCTCATGCGATAGGCACAGACAGATCCTGGCAGCCCCCAAGGACCCGACATTCCCGGAGATCTGGGGCCTGAAGAAAAACACAGGCAGGTGTTCCTGACTCAATGCGGGGTTTGGCCAGGCTGAGCGAGTGCCGGGGATGGGTGCCAAGTGTGAGCCAAGCAGGAAGGAAAGGGGTTTGCGGGAGCCGCCATAAGGCCCTGCGGGAGGAAGGCGGAGGGGGATGGGAGGTCACACCAGGTAGCTGCAGCCGCCGCTTTGGTGCCTGTTCCCCTGGGTGGACCAACAGCCAAAACCGGGAGGAGAAGCTGTGTTGGAGGCAGCTGAGATGTGGGAGTCTCAGGACAAGCTGGACGAAGGCTCAGATGTCTCCATCTGGGAGGAGATAGTGGGGTTTCTGAGCCTGGTTGCTATTCCTGGGCTTGGACCAGGACCAGGACCATGATAAACATCTGGAGGTGTAGAAGTGGTGACCTTCCTCCTGAAGTGGGAAGCCTGTAAGCAGCAATGGTGGGAGCTGTCCTGGGGCAGCAAGCAGCGCTCCCCAGAAGCGGAAAAACCTCGGTGGGAGGGAGGGATGAGAATGGAAACCGAGCTGGCAATGCAACAGGGAGTTGGCCTGAGGCCACGATGCGGTGCCCGAGGAACAAATAAGAAGCGCCTACCTGAGGCACTGGAAGGGGGGTGAGGAGGCACTGCCCATGCCTTGGGCCGTGCATGGGAACAGGGGCTAGGCAGCTAGAAATAGCACCGCTCTCTTGGAGGTGCCGAGACAAAAGACATATTGCCTGGGCTGACCGAGAGTGCAGCGGGATGGAGGCAACACCATCCCTTCTTGGATGTCTGTGCCATGTATCCAGCCCCTGGCACTGTCTCCATCAGCCCAGCACCCATGAGGCTGTGCCATCCTGGTGCCTTGCCTGGTGCCTGCGGTTCTGTACCCGATGCACTGCTCCCGCCCTGCTGTGGCTTGCCAGTCACCATCCCCGTGGAACTGGAGCTGCTCGTGGCTTACGCGGAAGGACACAGGGAATAGGAGATGGCGAGACCTCTCCCAGCTTCTGGAGGTGCCCTTCTGATTTTGTCCCACAAAGACAGGCAAGGAAAACTCGCCTTCTCCTGGTCCGATTGCTGGTGCTAGAAAGACCTGTGGCTTTGGGGAGAAAAGGCACCGATTTCCCTGAACTCATCGGAAAGTTTGGACTTGCATGAGCGAGAGGGAAGGGGGGACATGGGGAAACACGTGGCTCTGGAGGCACAGAATTGAGGCTACCCACAGATAACACCCCCCGGTGAGTAGCAGCAGTCCAGCCAG
>NW_010391940.1:954-2073 GCF_000710305.1 Buceros rhinoceros silvestris | reverse complement strand
CCCCAGAAAAAACCCCCCCCGTGGAGTAGCAGCAGTCCAGCCAGTGGCTGGTGCTGGGAGAAGGCAAGACTCAGTGGCAGGGGCTGAGGACTTGGGTCTGGGCATCCCGGAGGCCAACCCCTCTCCAAGTGCAGTATCTCCTTCCCAGGAGGTGAAGAGACCGAAAAAAGACTCAGCAGCAGGCGAGTGGAATGGGAGTCGGGAGGCTGTCAGAGGCCATATTGATCCTGTCAAGGTGCCAGCACCTCCTCAGGCGACACAAAGGGGAGGTGTGGGTGTGCAGTGGCACCAAGCCAGGCTCCCCACCAAGGTGGAGCTGCAGCATGGAGTCCCCCCAAAAATGCCTTGCGCAGCTCAGGAGGGTCCTGTGACCCCTACCCATGCCTGGATACAACCCTCATCCAAGAGGGGCGGTCAGCCTCTGCTCTCCCAGGTGGGTGCAAGGAGCGGGGTGGGTCTGGCGGGTCCAGAGTTGGGATGCAGCCCCCAGTGGCTGCCCAAGCCCCAGGTGGGCACCTCAGGGGAAGGAGAGACAGCGTCCATGCTGGGGGTTGCAATCAGAGCGGCTCCCGTGGGTGAGAGGAGCGGGGTGGGTCTGGCGGGTCCAGAGTTGGGATGCAGCACCCAGTGGCTGCCCAAGCCCCAGGTGGGCACCTCAGGGGAAGGAGAGACAGCGTCCATGCTGGGGGTTGCAATCAGAGCGGCTCCCTGATTGTTCTGGTGAAATAATTTCCTTCAGCCCTACTCTTTTTTTTTTTTTTTAAGCTAAAATCCGTGAACAAAAAGGCATAAAAATGAGTTTATCACCAGGCTCAACATCCTCGCTGGGAAGACGTTGAAGTAGAGTGTGCATCCCACTGCTCAGCGAGGTGCTGTACCCAGCCCAGCCCCTTGGCTCCTTTCTCTGCCCCCGCAGCCTGCGCTGGGTCTTCTCTCCATTCCTCCCCCTTCTATTTGAGGCACCCATGACCATGGCACGACCACCTCGGTGAACATGCCCCGGCTCTCCTTCTCTGTGTATGTGCATGTGTGTGTGTGCACGCGCACACGCGTGTGCACACGTGTGCACTGTGTGCGCGCTCGGGGGGCGGCGGAGAAGGGGCAGATCTGAGGGAGAGG
>NW_010391940.1:587-820 GCF_000710305.1 Buceros rhinoceros silvestris | reverse complement strand
CAGCTCTGAGTCAGAGCCAGAGCTGTGCCGGGGAGGCTGGAGCTGCCGGCAGCTTTTCCAAAGTGTTAAACACATTAAATGTGATCAGTTATAAAAAGAAATAAATTTAAAAAAAGGAGGGACAGGAAAAACCTACCTAAGCGGAGGAGCTGTACAGCATAACACCGAGGAGAAAGTGAGGCAGCAGAACCATGGTTGGGGCTGAGGCCACCAGCCCTGCCCTCCCTTCCTCG
>NW_010391940.1:0-299 GCF_000710305.1 Buceros rhinoceros silvestris | reverse complement strand
AGCTGGCAGTGCACCCGGCGGGGCTGAGGCCGCTTGTGACACCTCAGTGCTGGGAGCGAAACAGGGTGGGAGGTGTGTATCTGGAGCCAGGACTGGTGAGGGAGGGAGAGGGGGAGGTGCAGCGATGGCCATGGGAGCCAGGCAGGAGTGGGGGGAGGCGCAAAGGGTCCCCAATGCCAAAGTGTGCCTGACACCTCGACCTTCCCCGTGCTAGCCCCAGAAGTGGGCTGAAAAGCCAGGGGCTGGAGCCACAGGGTGTGAGGGCTGAGAGGGGGCTGCCCCGCTTTCTGCTGGCGGCT
>NW_010391939.1:652-867 GCF_000710305.1 Buceros rhinoceros silvestris | reverse complement strand
GGGGACCCAGGGATAGGGTCCCAGGAATAGGAGCACCAGCAGAAGGGGACCCTGGGGTGGGGGACCCGGGTGTGGGGTCAAGAGCGGGGTCCTGGACCTGGGGACACCAAGGGAAGGGGACCCAGGGGTGGGGGACCCAGGGGTGGGTCCCAGAGGATGGGGACAGGGATGGGGACCCGGGCCTGGGGGCCCAGGGGAAAGGGCCACACGGGTGG
>NW_010391939.1:0-489 GCF_000710305.1 Buceros rhinoceros silvestris | reverse complement strand
TGGGGACCTGCGGGCAGCGGGCACCAGATGGGACATGGAGCCGGGGGTGCCACCCCAGTCCTTCTGCCCCCATGCCGTGTCCTGGCTGCAGGGTGCCACCGAGGGCCCCCTCCCCTGGACCCCATGGCAGCACCGTCCGGCCTGACTCTCCTGGCCACCTACCTGGTGCTGCAGCTAGCCACAGGTGAGCAACTGGGGACACTGGGGGTGGCACCAGGGTGGGAGGGACCAGAGCAATGGTGACACGGGCCGTGGGGACCTGGAGGTGGGGACTCGGGGGGAGGCAACCGCAAGAGATGGGGACCCAGGGGACAGAGTTACCAGGGGATCCTGAAGATGGGTACCCTGGGGGTGACACCCATGAGAGCTGGGGACCCAGGGGGACCCGGGAATGGGGACCTGGAGGGGGGGACCCAAAGACCGGCACCTGGGTGTGGGGACCCCAGTGACAGCAGCCTGGGGATGGAGGCTTGAGGGTGAGGACCTGAG
>NW_010391938.1:623-908 GCF_000710305.1 Buceros rhinoceros silvestris | reverse complement strand
CCCAAGGGTGAAACCCCTCGACCCAGTCTGACAGCCAGGACCCCTCAGAGATGCGCTTCCCCCCAGGTAACGGCCGTTTGCTGAGTGGTTCTTGCGGGGCCCATCTCTCAGCGCCGGTAGGACAGGCTCCCGTGGACTTTCTCCCCCCGCTCCACACACACCCAAACCGCAGACACACACTTTCCTCTTTTAGGTCTGTTATTAGCGCTTCTCTCTTGGCCGGGCTTACCGATGGAGGCCGGAGCTGAGCCCCTGCTCCCGTTTAGACGGGGTAAAAAACAGCTC
>NW_010391938.1:0-372 GCF_000710305.1 Buceros rhinoceros silvestris | reverse complement strand
GTCGGCAAATCCCGCGTCCTCCACCCCAGGAGAGCCCCCCCCTTCCCCCTCAGCCTGCCGCGAAAGCTACGGACAAACCACACCGGACTCTTGGAGCATCTCACACGGGGCTTGGCAGAGGCTCAAGTGCAGGGCTTAACTACAGAAACAGTTTCTTTTTCCCCGCGGCCGAGGGCGGAGCCGTCAAGACCCTCTTCTTCACACAAGGAAGGCTTTTCTCCAACACCGCAACCAGGGCTGACGGGAATTTCCAGCAGCGTCTGGCTCTGCCTCGGGCTTCCTGCTTTGCACAAGAAGCCGAAAGGCTCCCTAAGACGATTACAAGCAGGAGCTCGCCTGTGCTCTCACCTCTGGGAGCAAAAGCGGGAGCCG
>NW_010391937.1:391-3170 GCF_000710305.1 Buceros rhinoceros silvestris | reverse complement strand
CCCGTGCGAAATCCGCGCCCCGGGGACGCACGGCTAGTTCAGAGCAAGAAAGTCGCTGGTCCTGCCTCGCCCAAGCATTGTGCTTTGGCAGGGGAAGGCACCAAATACTCGCAAGATGCAGAGAGCGTTTCCCAGCCTTTAAGCATCAGCCAAGCCCGGGAAACTGAAGCGGCTGCAGGCAGAACTGGAGACCAGCATGAGCAAACCCCGGTGTGAGAGGAGGCTATCGGGCAACCATCAGCGCAAAAGTGTAGGCCCAAAAAGGAACTACAGTGTCTCTTGCTTTATAAATGACTTAACAGGGTGAATCAATGCAAATTTTTGTAACTGTTCAGATAATGGATAACTCACAGATAATAGAAGAGAAAGCTGTAGGAAAGCTGTCACCTCGTTGACCACTCAGACTAACTAAAAGCACATGGAGTAAATGAGCAGAGGGCCTCCCCAGAGCAGAGCTGTCCCCCGAAACTGGGATTGTGCTGAACCCGAACCTGCGTTAGTCATTCTGACTGGATTCACTGAGATTTACGTAAGGCCACTGTTAGATGTGTTATTTCTCCTTTCTATATTAGTGTATTTCTGGAACTCCTCTTTGAAACAGAAGTGAGATTAACCCACCAGGATTTCCAGAAAGCGGTTGTGGCCAGCTTTAAGCAGAGCCCTCAATTAACGGCAGTTGTCCGCTGCGCCATCCCGTCTCTTCCATGGCGACAGCGATGTATTGCTCCCTGTTAACCTCAAATTCTATTAACTGTGAAGAGCTACGACAGTTCATTTTGAAGATCTGAGAGTTAAATATTGCAATAAATCATTAAGTGTGTTACTGCAATTTCCTGCCCGTCTAAGAAATGTCTTTCTATTAAAAAATCGAATGGTGTGTTAAGTCTACTGGTTTAAATGTCAAATCTCCCATCAGTATTTACATAAATCACATACACACAATGTCAATTAAGTCATGCTACTTGTGCCATGCATAGACAAAGCAAATCCTATGAGCAATCAAAACAGAAGTAAGATCTGATTGGATTTTGAAATAAATAGCGCTGAAGATGCTTTGTCTTCTTTGTCACACACTAGACGAAGCCTGGCTTGCTAGCCCAGCAAGCAAAACCAAAAAGTCATTTTGTCCTGTACATTAGGGGGAAACCTGAAGTTCAGCAAGAGGGAAAGCTTAGGAAGTCATATCCTTCTCTTGGTAGTCAGCCTGTGTCAAAATAATACGGACGCTTCCTAGCACGCAGTTAATCGGTCATACAATAAAGTTCAGGATCATTCTGGCATGGATGCAGGGGAAAAAAACCCAAAAGAAACAGCTCTCGTGTTCCCTTGATATTTTTAGCCATGAGCACAGCAAATACCTCCCTTTTATAACCTATAAGCAAAACCAGAAGAGCAGTGAAGCTGTTTTTAAATCAGAATACAAGTCATGCCATATAAAAAGTTCTTTATGAACTCTCCGACTTTTTCAAAAACTGCCCCCTGCCCTCAGGCCGAATGGCGTAGCCTTCCACCAGCCTCCCTGGGGCTGTTCTTCCAGTCACAAAGGAATTCGTGTTCACCATGACTGCCCTGTGGGAGCTGCAAATGTGAGTCTGTTCCTGCTGAACGCCGGCGCGACAGCAGCTGTCCGCAGCACAAACGGCAGTTTCTTAACAGTTATTTCTGGTGTCTACTGTAATTATTTGACATTTCTACATTACAGTTTTATAAATCACTGACCAGCCTGAATAAGCCGCAGTGTTCTTTACTCTAAGGCATGTCATTTATACACTGTCAGAATAAATGGATTTACAGTACTTTTGCTGAGGTAGGCTTCCACTTTGGCAAATTCTCCTCATTTTGTTTTTATCACGTGCAAACACCTTAAGCTGCACTGAAGACAGATAACACCTGCATGCAAGGATTGTCCTTCCTTCCCTCATTAGAAAAGTTGTTGGATTTTGGCATGTGGATGTAAGTAAGAAAGGGAAGAAACTGAACAATTTACTTATCAAGATAATCGGGTTCAAATACCATGTGTTTGGGTCCCATTTGCTTTAGTAGCACCCAAATACGACTTTTGGAGTGTCCTAGTTAACTGCTTCGTAACACCTTGCACAAAGCATCCTGGAGCCTTTCAGGCTCTGCAGACGTTAAGAGCTGTTTTTCTACTTTGCATTCAGGGCAGTTAGTTATTAATATCTGAGGAAACAGGGGATAGAATGACACTCTGCTGGTGCGCTGTCTGATCTGGCATTGAACCACAAGAGCGGGATTTGATGCAAGGCCCAGTACCACGGTGCTCAGGTCAGCCACAAACCATAGGGGCAGTTGTGGAAACTGAGACAACGGCCTGATAAATAAACAAGCTCGTTCTTGAACAACGCGCAGGATTTGGACGGGACCTTCAGGGGCCACCTGGCGCAGCTCTCTGCTCTGAACACTGTCAAGTATATACGTGTCATTTCTGAGCTGTTTGCAGTGCTCTTCCTGGAGACTTCAGCTGGGGCGTGTATAATATGCCAGGCCACCCATGCCAGCCCTTGTGTTAGTGTTTTACAGATGGCAACCTAAATTGTCCTGGTTACAGCGGAGGCCTCTTACTTGTCATCATTCCTGTCCCAGCGGGGGAAATGGGTGATGCTCCTCCTCTTCACGGCCACATGTTGACACGCTTGAACACTCCTACCACATCCCCTTTTGTCCTCCCTTTGGCTAAACAGGTTCAGCTTGTCCAATACCTACGTTCAGATCGTGTTGTCCAGCCTCAGGTCGCACGGGCCCCTCTTTGTCCCCTCAC
>NW_010391937.1:0-203 GCF_000710305.1 Buceros rhinoceros silvestris | reverse complement strand
CCCCTCTCAGCTCCTGATCTGGGTTCAGTACCCTCCTCGCCCACACCTCGCCAGAGTTAAACGCCGGGATCAAGTCCCGGTTTGCCGAGGGCCTGCGCATACCCCCGATGTATTGCACACGATTATTTACTGACTCACACACATTCGATGTTCTTTTCCAGCTCCTCACTGGCGGGAAAAGGGCTCAGCGCTGAAGGACGGCC
>NW_010391936.1:4324-4919 GCF_000710305.1 Buceros rhinoceros silvestris | reverse complement strand
CGAAAGCAACGCTGAACTGGGACCAAAAAGCTCGAACGACAAAATCAGAGTGAGGGATTCTTCCTGTTTAATCTGAGAATATTCGCTACAAGTGCTGACGTGCCTCGGCGACTGCCCACGCTGCTGCTTTTGCCCGCTTTCCTGTCACTGTAAGTCTCTCACCAAGATCAGCGAGCTGGCAGCGCGCAGGCACGGCCGCCGCCGCCGTCACTCCCTCCGTTCCCAGCCCTTACTCCGCCAGCAAAAGCAGAGCGACTTCATTCCAGCAGAATAAACCCTGAACCCTTACTTCTAAAAGTAATTTTTCATCAAAAGCTCATTGCGAAACCATTACACACTTCTGAGCTGCCTCAGCAGACACTGCCCTGGCTTACCACCACCTCGAGGTGACCCCAGCGAGAAAGGCCGGGGAAACATCTCGGAACGGAATGAAACAGGGTTTGTTCCAGATTAGATTATTCACGTGGTTCAGCCAGGGAGGCTCTCTGTTCCCAACAGCCAGGCGCTGCGACAGCGGAACTGCTCGAGGCTCCCCACAGCCTGACACGCTTCCCCCACTGGGGCCACGAGCACCTGTGAGACTCCCAGCCACAGC
>NW_010391936.1:3775-4186 GCF_000710305.1 Buceros rhinoceros silvestris | reverse complement strand
GACCCCCCCAGCCACAGCGGCTGGAATCTCCTCTCGCAGCAGCAAAGGCCGGTTAGTTTGAGCATTCGGTGCTGGAATCAAGCCAGCGCCCTCCTCTTCAAGTTTAAGGACGACACAGAGATGTGAGGTCTTCCTCTTAACTGACGGCCCCGTTTCTGAAGCCTCGTGCTCAACCCACCCCTCACAGCCCTTTTTTTTTTTTTTTTTTAGAACATGCTATTGCCTTGGAAAGCGAGAGCAGCAGTGCGAGACACAAGCTGAAATCACACAAATCAAGCAGAATGGGACGTTACGGCACCCTCTTGCTGGGAGGGGCGATGCGACGCGTGGCACAGGCGTGGCACTCCGCTCAGACGAGCGCCCCGGCAGGACCCAGCGGCTCCTCTCCAGCTACGCAGAAGCCTTCTTCAT
>NW_010391936.1:1364-3637 GCF_000710305.1 Buceros rhinoceros silvestris | reverse complement strand
TGCACACAGAAAAGCGCCAACGCGTTCAGCACCGCAGCCAAGCCGCCAGACCCCCAGCAGCTCTCCGAGCACCCGTGGCCCCAGCTGAGCACAGGGACACTCGCCAGTTTGGGGGAAAGCTGTTGGGAAGATCAATTATTTTTTATGTGCTAATAAAACCAGTGTTCTCCACTGCAACAAATAAACGGGCAATGGTAACACAAGAGCGAAGCGGGACGGTTTGGACACCCGCTGCCCCGGAGCTCACGCTCCTCAGCAGAGCCCCTCCGCCCCAGGAGGATGTCGGGCTGCCCCGACACTGCTGAGCTCACAAAGCACCTTCTGCAGTAACTCACACCAAACTGATGCTGCTGATGTGTCCAAGAGGACAGAGCACCAACCGGCTGCCCCCGGAGCCCGGCTGGAAAACTCCACCAGGACACTACGTGACCTTTAAAAATGGATTTGTTTTCCTTAGCAAGACTGTGCAACCTGCTCCTCAGCAAAACTCCACACAGAACCAAACCGGGAGCCCACAGGCGTCTCTAACTGCTAATTTTTAACAGTTGGGCTCGATGATCTTCATGGTGTTTTCCAATCTACATGATTTGATGATTCTTTCAGGAAGAAAACGCCACTGCCAACAGCATTACTTACATCGTCTAACAGCTTGTCACCGTTAGGGTCCACCTTGGACAGGTCTCTGAAAGCTTCATCTCCCACAAAGCAGATCTCATGGCCATCCTAAACCAGGGTTAAGAGCCGGTAAGTTCAATAAACGGCAGAGAGAAGTTTATGCCAGGTTTAGTCGCTATTTCAACATTACTCACAGGATCAGCCAAGATAATCACTTGCACCGTGGCTTTGCCGGGTGTGTCCAAGCTAACCAGAGGTGTTAAAATCTTCTGATTCTCCTTTTTCATCAGTGCTTCAATGTTTGGCAACTTAAAGGGGACACAGACAAAGCCCAGCCGCAGTCAGGTGAAGTTCAGCTGCATTCGGGTTGTTCTCCCTTACGGTTCCCCAGCGCCCACCACCCCGCTGCATTCCCGCTGCCAGGAGCGTGAAGGAGGTACCTGCCCCGTGTTCTGTTCACAGTGGAGATGTTTCGCTAACACGGGAAACTACCCGCCCGCCGCCAGCCCTGGGTAACGCGAGGGGGAGGGGGGACGCGGCTGTCACCTCTTCCTTGGCGCAGGAGAAGGCGATCCGCCCGAAGGCCGTCCCGTGATCCACCGCTCCCCCGACAGCCTGCAGCTCCAGCTTACACTGGCAGAGGAAAAGAGCAGGGACGCTGTTCCCAGCGCAAGACCCGCTCCAGCTCTTCACTCTGAGGATGATTCAAAACTGCCCAGACACACGTTTCCCAACACACCAGAATTACCAGAGCAAACCACAGCAGTGGTTTTTTTTTTTTTAAACGCAGTTCAGTGTGCGCCAGCTTTAATTCACATGCACAGAACCAAGTGTACAGTTGCTTTAATTAAGAGCTTTTTCTCCCTTTCAGATTGTGTCCTCACAAATGAGAGGTTCCTATGACGAGACGCCAGCTCTTATGGGTCAGAACTAGGATGGTGTCCAAGGACTAACCTGGTTGTCCGCGTAGCCTAGCACAGCCCGTCGGTTTTCCTCATCCTTCTCATATATTTTCATCCCGAGCAAATCAGACCAGTAGTTGACAGACTTCTGCAGATCGGAGACACCCAAGGTCACCTTCAGCACAGGGTCTATAAAATAGCAGTGATTTCAAACTTGTACAAATATACTTTAAACTTGGTTGTACACAAAAAGATGACAAAACATGCTCCCTTTCATAAAATGGGGCAAAAAAAAAAAAATGGACCACACGGTCCATTCAAAGACCCCTCTCATCAACCTCCCCTGAACACCAGTAAGAGCTAAGGGTGTGTTTCACCTTGCTTGAGCTGTTCCTTGTCTTCCAAGTAGAACTTGTATCCTCCTGGGGCTTCGGCTTCAAACACACCAGTTGTGACTTCCCTGAGGGGCCACCCCATCTTCTTCGCGTTGCTGACGGCCTGGCTGGACACGAGCGTTATGCCCTGGAGAGAACAGAACAGAGAGACACACCTCACAGGGCGCATGCTGCCTGACTCCTGCCTCACTCGAGTCTGCCGCTGCGAGGGACCTGATTCAAACCCAGCACCCGGTGTAACAGAGGGACCGCGCCATCTCCGGGGAGCTGGGGAGCCGGCTCCGGTCAAACAGGCTCGGTCTCCCCGTGCACCCCACATCCCTCTGGAACGCGTGAACCTACCCCGCTTTTTTTTTTTTTT
>NW_010391936.1:0-1253 GCF_000710305.1 Buceros rhinoceros silvestris | reverse complement strand
CACAGGAAATCAGGAAGCAAAAGGAACTTAAAACTCCAATTCAACACAGTGTACAAAAGCAGAAAACCCTGTTCCTGCTGTTCTACCAGGCCAGGCAGACACCTGCGGCTCCGGGAGCCCCGTACACCGGGGGAAGAGCATTAGCTCAGGGAAAACAATGAGCAAACACGTTACAGGTGTTCACAGGAGAAACCTGAAAACTCCACTGGCTGCCAGCTAGTCAATAACAAAGAACCAAGCAATAATAAACAGGAGAGTTCTCCTACAGCAAGACCCCTCTCAGCTCATCATTCCACCTTCGAGCTGCCAGCAAACGCAGCAGCGAAGAGGCGGAGCTCAAGGAAGCGTTTCCTGGATCCTAAGTGAGCACAAGGCTGCTCTAGTTTCTGCTCTTCCAACCTGGAGACAACTACAACAGCAAGAATAAAAACTGTTTAAGGACCAAACAGCATAAAGATGCAACTGGTACAACCTATAACGCGGGACAGACTCCCCACCATAAAAATAAAGAGGCTTATCTCCAGAAGAAAGGCTGTGCTGCGAGGCGTGGTGCTCACCAGGAAGTCGTTGCCCAGGCGGTATTCTCCAATGCCGTAATTGTACGTCAGTTCTGCAACAAAGTGATCATCTTCTGGCCCATAGCCCACCATCGTTTTGCTCCACTTTCCATCGTAGGGGCTGGAACATCCGCATTTAATTATCGTGAGTGTCAGAAATAAACATCAAGAACTATAAGCATTAGCCTCGCAGGGAAAAACTGTGTTTCTAGAGCAAGCAAACGGCACAGGTAACCCAGGCAGCTCCCTGCCGGCAGCAGCGATAGCTGTTAAGAGTTCTCCTTGTAGCTGACAGCACGCAGCAGCCAGGCATCCCCCGGGTCAGCAGTCATGACCTTGGGCTGTCCTTCATGACCGGGCCACAAAAACAGTTCTGCCTCCTTCCTAACAGCTCGCAAGCTGCTCAGCAGCCGGAACTGTATCAGTGCTTCCTTATGGCGAAGCAGGAAGAGTTAGCGGTCAGGCACCAGACTGGAAGATTTCTTTCACTTGTGAAGCAAAACAAAAGCCTTTGCAGCTAACGGGAGGGATTTTTAACTCAAGACCCGTGTCTGCAAAAAACCACCATAACTGGCTGTAGTTCCAGGAAAGGTCAGGAATCATTTTCTCGAGTTCAGCGCCAGGGTAGAGGTGGAATACAGCAACGCTGGTGTCTCCCTGCAAACATCCCACCCACACAAAAGGGAGCTGCTCATC
>NW_010391935.1:2033-5301 GCF_000710305.1 Buceros rhinoceros silvestris | reverse complement strand
ATGTGTTCCCTCTCAGATCAAACCTCTCAACTTTTGTTACTTTTAAACAGACATCACCCCAAAAGCAGCAATCTCCAGGTTGCAGACAAAAGACAACCGACTGGGCTTATTAATATCTTTTTTTTTTTGAAGTGTTTATAAATGCTTTAAAAAAAAAAAAAAATCGCTGAAGAGTCCAAGTGCAAAAGGGAACTCTTGGGCCAATACAGACGACCTCTTTTTCTGAGAACTTTATGGACACTTTGGGTTTGCTCAAGACAACGCTAACGCTATGAAATATTAGACACAGTGTTGCGAGAGACGGTGGTAAAGTCTCCGTAAGGCTCTGGAGTCACTTAAATCAGGCAGCGGGGTAACTGAATGCACGTTTCTGCACATCATAACGCCGGGGGGAAGATGTACGTGCACATTTTCAAACACCCACCAGCGACCGCAAACAATCACCAGGATTTCAAACGCGACACATGCAAAAATCTGGGAAGCAACATGGAAAGTGGGAAGGGAGAAGTTGGCTCAACTTTCACACCGCTGCCCACAAGGAAGCATGAACAACCAGGAGCAGGCGGTACCCTCGGCCCCAGAAAAAACAAGGCTCACTTCCTCCTAGCATTGGGCCCACAAAGCAATAAATAAAAATAAAACAAAACCATCTGGCCGTTTGCTTCCTTACAAAGTGTGACTTTTGGGGTCGCAGATGGGGGAGAGGGGAGAAGGTCTTTCAATTTGAAAAGTAAAATAATTCACCGTAAACATATCCGAGGGCAGATAAACAACACTCCAAAAGCCGTCTGGATTCAGCCTCTTTGGAGACCTGACAGAGAGATACAGCAGCCCCGCAGCCAAGTAACCCGGGCACTACAGCAACAAATAAAATTTAAAGGCAGCCCCAGTTCACACCGGAACATCCTTTATTTCCCACAGCTCGCTTCGCCCTATACCAACTCTCTCGATTTTCCTGAGCAGACAAGCATTATCCCACCCAGACCCAGTCACTGCGGGTATGTAGAGCTCCCCATCCCTCTGGGACCCCACAGCATCCCTGAGGGCACCTGGATTTCCCAGCAGGATTGGTCCTAGCACATTTGCCATCCTCTGATTTTGTGACTGCACCGATAGCAAAGCCATGCTGAGATTCATCAGCTGCCCTTCCAAGTACCACCTCTGCACGGGCAACGTACACATCACCAAACACGCGGAGAAAAGGCAGACAAACATTTTCTTTGGCCCACACAAAATAAAAGGAAGAGGGAAGAGGGAAAGGAACTTGGGGCTCCTTTTTTCTAGGGTAGCACACAGGGAAACAATAAAACACCCACAAAATTTCTCTCTAGGCAGAGTCCTTCACGTTGCATGGTATGATCTGTATGGAGGTTCCCATTCCAAAGCCCCAGTTTGATATTATGGGAAGCCCATAAGGAAGGGCTCCTCAGGAAGGTCAGACCCAGCCACACAGCCGTGAGGACTTCAGAGAGCCGAATGCCATCGGTTGGTGCTTTGTCTGGGCTACACGCTGCACAAATGTTTAACAAAGGGGCCCCTTAGTCATTTTATATATATTGTGAGAGTCACATAATTGTATTTTCAATTAGCTGCTCACACGGTATATATCTTAAGAAAAAAAAAAAAGACCCAGATTCAGGTTTCTGAAAGCTGTTCCTCTTTTATGTGTAACTATCAATGTATATCAACTGGGTGTGCAATCATATTTATTGTCACTTTCATTCATGTCATGCCCTTGCTTATATGGTTTAGATATGAATTATTGACTGTTACAGTCCTATATATCTTAAGAAAAAAAAAAAAGACCCAGATTCAGGTTTCTGAAAGCTGTTCCTCTTTTATGTGTAACTATCAATGTATATCAACTGGGTGTGCAATCATATTTATTGTCACTTTCATTCATGTCATGCCCTTGCTTATATGGTTTAGATATGAATTATTGACTGTTACAGTCCTCGTTGTAAAAGGGGAGAGGGGGGGGAGAAGTCAAGTACTTTGCAGCGTGCTAAAACAAGGCAACTAGATCAGCATGGAAAAGCCCGACGCTCAACTCCGGTCGGCTCAGAAAGCCAACAGCAGAGATGAAAACACACACCACACCACCCCCCACCCCCTGCAGAATTTCTGTCATTCCCCCCATTTTGTAATTAAAAAAAAAAAGAGAGATTCCAACAAATACGTAAGTGGTGCATGTTGCTAAATGTCCTTCCCTGAGCATCTGTTGTTTAAGATCACCCTTGATTGATGACTGCTATTTTTTAATTGTTGCTTTTAAAATTTAAATGCCCCCCTGGGATGTGTTATAAGTGTGTTAGTACATGGTAGGAGGTCTGGAAAGTGGGAAACGGCAGAACCAACGCTCTCAAGCCATTAGCTTCTTTAGAAGCCCGAAAACACCCCATGCCATAAAACAACAGTACCCTAAAGTAACTAACAATCTAATATATTCCTTTCACTAAAGGCAACTGACAACTCACTCTTACACCAGCTAGCCTGGATGACTGGTGGACAAGAGTATTTTAACCCTTTCTTTAAAAAAAGTAAGAAACCTTTATTGTTTACCTGAATATCAATAGTAGTAAAACTGTACCATTTCATTCTGTTCGGGTTTTGCCCCCTCCCCCCTCCTCCCCTGCCACGTCGCACTCAGATTTATAATTTTTTTAAGCAGTGACATGTCAAAGACGAAACTACAGCAAGGAAGAAATTGCAAGGGTTTTAATTATTTTCTTCTCCCCAGAAAAAGCAATAAATAAGGAGAGGCTATACAATAGAAATTAAACCACGGTATTTTCCCTTCCAGATACAAACCACATCACGCAAGTCCACTGCCAGAAGCATTAAATACCGACGAGTTATTTCTCCCCACTTAAATACTGCTACATGTGGAGAGAGGGGCACAAACTTGGTGGAATAAAACCCTCAAAGAGCAAAAAGAAAAATAACACAGAACCAAAAGCATCGATTTCCTACCTGTTTTTTCTTTGATTTCACACAAGACATTAAAAAGGGCTGGCTTCATCCTGTGGCAGTTTAAAGCGTGTTTCCTAGAGAGAAAAGAAAAGAGAAGAGGGTGAGGTTAGGATGTCACCACGAGGAACAGCTTTCCAAATTCACACCAGCTAGTGTGTCCGTGCCAGAGGCGGAAAGGAGGGGGGGACACCTTTGAAACCCCTCACCCTTGCTGCCATCCCTACTAGGACTTGAGCGCTGCCGCTGCAAGCAGGCACCCACCTAAGGCAGAGTAGATGAATTATGCCAATTTAGG
>NW_010391935.1:0-1987 GCF_000710305.1 Buceros rhinoceros silvestris | reverse complement strand
CACCGAGCGGCTCCCACCGCCAGTGCGAGCCAGGCGATGCACCCAGCCGAAGCCAGCAGCGCTGGGGAGCCAAGCTCGTTCAACTGTCTCATTCAATACAGAGCAGTACTAGGCTCTCTCTGTCCCCCTCCTCCGATATTAGACCCAGCCATGTGCTTTATTAGGCTCGTCCTGTGAGGCAGAGGGGAAATAAACCCCCCCCTTGCCCCAGCACTGGAAGCATCCTCTGCTTAGAGCTGTCAATTCGGAGAATTTCAGCGCCCAACTTGGAGCGCAGAGATACACACACATGGACGGAGAGAGAAACCCGTTCCTCCGCCTCCATGAGACTTACATCCAGCTTATCTGCAGGTGTTAAAATTTAATTCCTTACAATTGGGATGGTAAACACATGTAAAAACACAGCCGGCTGCTTCTGGGAAGGGGAGGGCGAGCTGTTCAATGCCTTTTTCGGCTGCTGTTCTTTCAGAGCTGACTGTCCTCCTGTGGGTTTTGAGGAGTTTGGTGGAGGGGTGGTTTTAATCGGCTGGCTTTAAAACTCCCCATGTGCCCACTGAGGCAAGGAAACAGTATGGTTTTATATTTTTCTCTCAAGCCATACGATCATTTAGCCAAGGGTTGTTGCTACCAGGCACCAGTTACGGGATTTCTGTTTACCAGCTGAAATTACAGGCAAAAAACAATGCAAACATCTGGCAAACATTCACACTACTCACCCCACCACCCACAACATGTTAAAAAGATTTATATATCTGATGAAGCCTCTCAAAGGTGTGTGTGTATATATATATATACGCATACATATACACCCTTGCAGAACCACAGAGTCGCCTTATCAGCACACCCAGATGGGCGCAGACATTTGGGTATACACAAATCACATACATACGCTGTAGGGCCCTCTTACAAATAACACCAGCACTTTACACCTTCCCAAAACTTCATAAAAAAAATAAGAGAGACAGCAAAACAACGGCGTACACAGTAGGATGGATGGAGTAAATGCTAAGCCAAACATCACTGATAAATACGGCGTGTTTGGCAGCTCAGCATTGAAAACAGTAATAAAAAAACAAAAGTACTCTGAGGAAGCAGCTGAAATAGATCAGCAACACAAACCCCTAAAGCCTTCTCCTAGCTCTGTTCTGCTTCGGTTTTATTGATTTGATTAACTACACTAATTTATCCAGGCAGGAACACACACAATTCCTGCAACTTTCCGAAGAAGGATCCCCTCACTGCCCCGGGTCTGGCCAGGGAGAAGGTGCCTGATTTTCTCCTAACAGCTACTCTGCCCCTGCAAGAACACAAGAAAATTAGTAAGATCAGCCCAGCAAGAAGCATTTTCGGTAAGCAGGAGCTTTACACAAGCTGGGGAGGCAGGGAGGATGTAGGCTGAGGTTTGGGGGGTACTTCTATCCTTCTGGAAGTTCTTACTAAGCAAGTTTTGGGGCTGTGCAGTGCGTTCTTCCAGGAACAATGTATTCTAGCAATCTGCTCCAGCTCAGGGCATGAATGCCAGGGGAGTACACCACACCTAGAGCTCTGCAGCCCAGAAGAAATTTCAAGTGTACCCCGGCAATTCAGGGCAACTTCATTATTATGATTATTCCTTCAACTGTGCCTTTAATCTGGGCGTTATTTTTTTTTTTCCCCTCCCTTAACTTTTGCTAGAGCCTCTGAAGGTGCCTATTCACTTTGCACTCCTTGAAGCCGGGGGCATTTCGGTTACCGGCTTTTACAGCCTTTTCTTTCCTTTTTAAATACCTCTGCAATTAAGAAAAAAAGGCAAGCTTCCATGTGCATCCTCCAAGCGCAACACGGCCTTAAAAATAACACCACGACAGGGCCCTGAAAAGAACATTATTAAGGCTCCTTAAAAAATGAGGCAGCACTTTGTGCCTCTTTCGGAGGAGCCCAAAGCAGAGGCCCCCCCGCACGCCCATCCTGCTCCAACAACCACCTCCCTCCAGAATCACACCCCCCC
>NW_010391934.1:10588-12613 GCF_000710305.1 Buceros rhinoceros silvestris | reverse complement strand
TTTTTTTTTTTTTTTTTTTTTTTTACACACCCTATAAATGCTAATTTAAGGACTTGACTCTGTGTAGTAAGACTGGTCTGTGTATAGGAGATATTTCAACTGAACAGTTTTTAAACCAAATTAATCTTTTCTCTGTTCTCAGAGGATCGTTACAGGAGTACCTAACCACCTTTGGAAGTATTTCCTTAAAAAAAGTCCGACCATTCAGAATCCACATCTAAGAAATTCATTACGGTTCTGCAAACAGAATTATCAATTACAAGATGTTTCTTATTTTACTACATGCAATTAATCCTAAATCTTTTGAATATCTGTACAAGCAAATTTCAGAAGTCAGTTTGGTAATTTTTTCCCTCCAGGTGCCTGCAAGAACTATTTTTAAAGTAACTATGTCTCCTCATACTAATGTCAAGGACAGTATTTTACAAAATGCGTCAAAAAATATTTGGGTTCCTCTATATGATCCAATAATGCTAAAAGAAGTTTTCCCCCCATGTAAAATACTAACAGAGCACTACCTTATCTAATGCTTTCTTGGTAAAGCGAACTACAGGCATTACCAAAACGTCCTTTTAACACAATAAAAAGCCTATTCTGAACTCAATGACATCAAAGGGAATTAGATTTGTATGAAGTGCTGAAACATACTAAATATTATGAAGCCATTACTCTCGCATTTAAAAATTAAACACAGGGCTCACTTGCATTTTTCAGAAATACACAAAGAAAATAAGAAACTAGACCTTTCCCATTTTCCCTATTATTCTTCATTGATAACCTGTTCTTCATATTCTAAAATTTTGCTAGGTAAATAACTTAAAACTTTACTCTTGAATACCTAGGGAAATAATATTACTTTTCTAATTTGGGCTGAAAGCAAGAATACTTTATAATAACTTGCAAAAAATCTCTTCAATGAATACTGCACAGGAGAGCTGCACAACTTCTCTTCAGCAGCTAAGCAGAAAGTTATGAATGCCTTCTTGCCAAAGACCCTAGCAACTCTTCAGTCAAGTTCTATTACTGTATGAGCAAAAGTTAAGTTGGCTTTAGTGAAATGAAAAAGAATATTCTTAGTCCTTTTAATATAGTTAATGTATTTAATAATGCATTTTAACTCTGTTGGAAAAACGAGTTTTAGACAACAGCTGAAATACTTCTTAAATGTTAGATACAGTTCATTTATCATCCTATGAATGGATATCCAAGTGCCTGTATTTTTATCACTTTAGGCAAATCAAGGATATGTTTATCAATTTAGTTCTAAGAAGTTCTGATTTTAAAGTATTTCCGAATGGATATAGGAGTGTTCAGAATTCACCTGATTCTATTGTAGTTAGTATTTTCATGTGTATAATCTATGTATTACATGAAAAAATTGCAATTTAGCAAGATCACCAGTTACGTATGTGAGAGGGTGATTTCATAAGAAGCTTACTACAGAGTCTCCCTTCCTAATGGCCTGAATTCCTCTCCCTCGGTAGCTCCCCAGCACCAGCCTTTCATTTCTCAAGAATCATCTGATGCTTGGATTATTAAAGACACAAAATGAAACACAACCAAACTCCAATTGTTTCCCTATCAAGTTGTGTGATTCTACAAGACAGAAAAATTATGTGTTACTGTGACTGTTTAAGGAAACTTCTCCTGTTTCAGAAGTTTTTGTTTTAAACTGACCAACAGTATTCCTTCCCATGTGACGTCCGCTGCATCTCATCAGATAAAAGTTTTCACAGGCGTCTGTTATTTTCGCACCGCTTTTCCTTTAAAAGAAGCTGCGCCTGCTTTTGCCCGGGCTCTCTCTTTCCACTCTCTTTCCACCCCGGGAATGCTCCGGAGCAACTCTTTCCACCCCGGACAGCCTCGGAGCCGATCCATCACTGAGGGAAACCGCTGCGTCGCAAGTGACCAGCCCGGGAACCACGCGCCCCGTCACCGCTTCTGAGGAGCCTCTTGCTGCCGCTTCTTGGCAGAAGCCACCGGGAACCGAGCCCCTCTCGCTCCCTAGAGTCGACTGCCGTCGCC